>NC_074679.1:45928360-46228360 GCF_029448725.1 Salvelinus fontinalis | reverse complement strand
TTCAGGTCTCTCCAGAGATATTCGATCAGGTTCAGGTCTGGGTTCTGGCTGGGCCTGGGTCTCAGGTCTTGAATGTCTCAAGGACATTCAGAGAATTGTCCCGAAACCACTCCTGCGTTGTCTTGGCTCTGTGCTTAAGATCGTAGGCCTGTTGGAAGGTGATCTCGACCCAGTTTGAGGTCCTGAGCGCTCTGGAGTAGGTTTTCTGCAAGGATCTCTCTGGACTTTGCTCTGTTCATCTTTCCCTTGATCCTGACTAGTTTACCAGTCCCTGCTGATTTGGTGGAGTGCTGCAGAGATGTTTGTCCTTCTGGAAGATTCTCCCATCTCCACAGAGGAACTCTGGATCTCTGTCAGAGTGACAAAACGGGTTCTTGGTCACCTCCCTGACCAATGCCCTTCTCCCCCGATTGCTGATTTGGCCTGGCAGCCTGCTCTAGGAAGAGTCTTGGTGGTTCAAACTTCTTCCATTTAATAATGATGGAGGCCACTGTGTTCTTGGGGACCTTCAATGCTGCAGGATTCTTTTGGTACCCTTCCCCAGGCCTGACATAAACCTGTCTCTGAGCTCTACGGACAATTTCTTTGACCTCATGGCTTGGTTTTTCTCTGACAGGTGTTTGTGCCTTTCTAAATAATGTACAATTAATTGAATTTACAACAGGTGGACTTCAATCAAGTTGTAGAAACATCTCAAGAATGATCAATGGAAACAGGATGCACCTGAGCTCAATTTTGAGTCTCATAGCAAAGGGACTGAATACTTACAGTACCAGTCAAAACCCTGGAATGAGTAAGGGTGTCCAAACTTTTGATTGGTTCTGTATGTAAATAAGGTATTTCTGTTAGTTTTTTTTTGCAAACATTTCTAAACTAGGGATGCAAGATATATCGGTGAAGATATTGGAATGGGCCGATTTTTGCTAAAAATGCCAACATCGACATCGTCCCGATGTCTAGTGTAACTCCAATGTGCAAAACCGATGTCAAAACTGACATGCATTCCTATATAACGGAGGTACAGTGATCCCTCGCCACTTCGCGGTTCACTTATCGCGGATTCGCTATTTCGCGGATTTTCATAATGCATTTTTTTTTTTTTTTGGTGCATTGTGCTCTGCATTCTGATTCGCTAAAAACTCACTCCCGCTTCTTGTATCAAAACATGCTACGAATTGTGCTATCATTTTGTCGTCTCGTGCAGTTATGTGTACGTACATAAAACAGCTTGGCAAATTTACATTAAGTTGGCCAAATTATCTTGTAATTTCGAACATCTCCTAAACCCATAATGTCGACGAAACGCTCTGAAGAGCAGTGAAACGGCCTACACGTGAGTCACTGTATTTGTATACATGTAATAGTTGCTAATTGTAAAAAAAAAAAAAAGTTTTCTATTTCGCGGATTTCACTTATCGCGGGTCATTTTCGGAACGTAACCCCCGCGATAAACGAGGGATTACTGTACATGATGTAATGACGCCACATAAAATTACACGTGCCTCACAGCATTCCTAACCTAGCCCACAATGTCTGCGGTGTGGATCAAGCAGTCAATAAGTCGAGCAGTCGTTTGAAAAAGTAACATTTCAGCGAGACAACTCGATTAACGACAAGATAATGGTTTTCAAGGCCCTTGACAATCCACCGTTCTCTGTCGTTGGTGATGTTGGCTTTCACCGACTGGTTGAGAACCGGTACACACTATCGAGTGTGCAAATTTTCAGCTGTTACCCTACCGGAGTTACACAGTATTAGCGTCACTGCTATTAGCATCACGACTGACATTTGAACCAGCGATATCAGCCTCATGAGCATGCTGAGTCTGACAGCACAGTTGGGCGTCAAGGATTTCCTACTGAGGAAAGTCCTATTTCATCCTCATGAATGTGCTGGTTGTCATACCGCTGCTGCCACTTGGAAACACAAACACGCTAACGTCAGCTAGCTCCATTCGAACATCTGACTTGAGAAATAAGCTCATTAACTCTGCTGGCAGCCGACCCGATACCCTCTGTAATGGCATTGAAACACCTGCTCAACAAAACTGCAGACACAGGTGGTGAACAAGCGATTCGGTGGCTTTCTCTCTTTACTGTGTCGCCACCATGCTCGATGCTATGGACTAGGACCGCTACTTCGATGCGGACAAGAAACGGGGTTTACGTGAAACGTTAGACACAGCTGGACAAGATGGAAACGGACACAGTGACAGTGCGCACCGAGGACGAGAGGCCACGATAGACAGCTGCAACTTCACTGCTTGACATGCATGATGAAATCCTGATTGAGAATGAAATGACTGAACGAATGAACAAAGAAACAGCTCAGCATGTAAGTCAAAGGGTATCACGTCTGCCATCTTTATGTAATACATGTATCACTAGCCACTTTAAACTATGCCACTTTTATGTTTACATACCCTACATTACTCATCTCATATGTATATACTGTACTCTATACCATCTACTGCATCTTGCCTATGCCGTTCTGTACCATCACTCATTCATATATCTTTATGTACATATTCTTTATCCCTCTACACTTGTGTGTATAAGGTAGTAGTTGTGGAATTGATAGGTTAGATTACTCGTTGGTTATTACTGCATTGTCGGAACTAGAAGCACAAGCATTTCGCTACACTCGCATTAACATCTGCTAACCATGTGTATGTGACAAATACAATTTGATTTGAAAGAAAAAGGTTTTGCTGATGTTTTACTGGTAATGGGGACATACGTAAATGCCAACAAAATAATGTGTGTGTGAGTACCTAGGCAAGTCGGTTGAGAACAAATTATTATTCACAATGACTGCCTACCTCGGCCAAACCCGGACGACGCTGGGACAATTTTGCACCGCCCTATGGGACTCCCAATCACAGCCGAATGTGATACAGCCTGGATTCGAACCAGGGACTGTAGTGATGCCTCTTGCTCTGAGATGCAGTGCCTTAGACTGCTGTGTGTGTGTGTGTTAACTATTTAACTGTACTAGAATGCTTAAAAGGATGCTTACATTTTAAGTATCGCATATCGGTATCAGGTTTTTTGGTACGTCAAATATCGGTATCGGCCAAAAATGTCATATCGGTGCAACACTACTAAAAAAAACTGTTTTTGTTTTGTCGTTATGGGGTATTTGTGTGTAGATTGATATCCACTTGAGAATAATTCTGTAACGTAACAAAATGTGGAAAATGGGAAGGGGTCTTTTAATACATTCCCAATGCACTGTATAAATAGCTTATTCTCCTCTCTCTGCTTCTGCTTGGTTAAATGGTTATCTGGGAAACGTTACCGTTGTACAGGGAGATGCTTTGAAAGAGAGCTCAGATTAGGGATCTTCTCTCTCGCTCTGTATCTCCCTTCCTCGCTCATTTTCTCTCTCTCTTCTCTTTCATTCCCTCGTTTGCTCACTTCACTCACTTCCCACGTGTATGTAATACACACACACACACACACACACACACACACACACACACACACACACACACACACACACACACACACACACACACACACACACACACACACACACACACACACAGACGGCACAGCGGTCTACCGCTGTTGACCATGCCCAGTGTGTGTGTGGGGATCAGTGTGTTCCTGTCTCTGATCTGTACGTCAGCCCTACGAGGAGCTGACCACACACACGCACGTACTTCCATCTCTCTCCCTCCCCTTTTCTTGCTCCCCGTCTCTTCCTTTCTCTTTCTCACGTTGCCCTATTTTGCCCTGTTCTGTTCTTATCCTTCTCGTTCCTCTCTTTCTGTCTCACTTCCATGGGTTGTTGTGTGTGTGTGTGTGGCCTTGCGCGGTTGGTGCGGAAGGCGAGACGATAAGAGAGAGCACTTTAATTGAGGTGAGAGACAGAAAGGGAAAGGGTTATTGAAGGAATAGATTTGGCCAGGGATATTCAAACGTTTCTTGCCCAGGGACCCATGCTCAGGCAAACTGGGTAGGTATGTCATTCAAAATGAGTTTATTCTGTTATCACTAGCGATATTAATAAAAACATATATTTTATTTTCACCGACCCCTTGCAGTACAGTACCTCTGTGTACCCCAGTTTGAATATCTCTGGAATAGGCCTTTGACCTTGTACATCGCTTGGTTTACTCACTCACTCACTCACTCACTCACTCACTCACTCACTCACTCACTCATTACTAGCTTAGTCACTACAGCACTGTTGTGTCCTCGCTCTCTCGCTCTCTCACTCGCTCTCTGTTGCCTGGGGCTGTGGCACAGGGGCGTCTCACCAGAGAGAGCGATACATGATAGGAGAAGAGAGGGAATCTCCCTACCCTCTCACTCTGCTACTGGGCTGTCTGCTCTGACTATTCTACCCTACCCTACTCTACTCTATATTGGCTAATCTACCCTCTCGTCTGCAAACAAATATTTTGAACCACGTGGACCTCAGTTAGTGCTCAGAGAGAGAGAGGATGGAGAGGGCTGGAGGAGAGGGAAGGAGATGGTTTATAGTTTTTCCTGACCAAGTTGCCCGACCAGGAAGAATTGTCTCTGGAGCAGCACTCGTCTCTACACCCTCCATGGTATCCCCTTTGTCTACCCGCCACTCTCTCTCTCTCTGTCTTTACACCCTCCATGGTATCCCCCTCTGTCTACCCTCCTCTCTCTCTGTCTCTACACCCTCTATGGTATCCCCCTCTCTCTACCCTCCACTCTCTCTCTCTCTCTCTCTCTACACCCTCCACTCAAAATTCCACATTCAAATTGAATTCCACATTTTGAAAAATATTCCTTTCATGCCTGTTCCAACTGCAGTCAGATTCTCTCTCGCTCTCTTTCTCGCATTCACTCTTTCCCCCTTTCTCATCTCTCTCTCTCTCTCCTCTCCTCTATGTAGAGATCACTCCTGCTGCCTGCTGTCTCCTGCAGGGAATCAGCCTATTTATAGATCAAGGGTTAGCAGGGGAGAGAGGGAGGAGAGGGAGAGTAAAAGGGGGAAGAGCGAGCGAGTGGGGGGGAAGAGCGAGTAAGAGGGAGTAGTTGGGGTATAGAAGTGGAGAGCGCAGAGAGAGAGCGAAGACATGAGGTTTGGCTATAAGATGGGAGTAAGGGGGTTAGGGGAATGCTGCAATTATGAAGCAAGTGTTTCAACACTCCCTCTGCCGCTCCCTCTCTCTTCTTCCCTACTCTCTCTCCCTCTCTTATTCCCTACTCTCTCTCCCTCTCTTATTCCCTACTCTCTCCTTCCCTACTCTCTCTCCCTCTCTCCCTCTCTTATTCCCTACTCTCTCCTTCCCTACTCTCTCTCCCTCTCTCCCTCTCTTATTCTCTACTCTCTCCTTCCCTACTCTCTCTTTCTCACTCTATACCTTTTTCTCTCTCTCTCCCTGATGTAGAGTAGAGCGCAGTAGACTATGATTAGAGCCCAGTCAGTGTTGCTGGTTGAAATGTCACTGCTTTATCATGTATTTAATAGGCTATAGGTCAGTTAGCTCCTTTTAATATGGACCACACAGCCATGGTGCCACCACCACACTGCCACCGCCGCCACACTGCCACCGCCACCACACTGCCACCGCCACCACACTGCCACCACACTTCCACCGCCACCACACTGCCACTGCCACCCCCACTGCCGCCGCCATACTGCCACTGCCACCGCCACACTGCCACTGCCACCACCACCACACTGCCGCTGTCACACTGCCACCGCCACACTGCCACTGCCACCACCACCACACTGCCGCTGTCACACTGCCACCGCCACGCTGCCGCTGTCACCACACTGCCGCTGCCAGCGCCACCACACTGCCAGCGCCACCACACTGCCAGCGCCACCACACTGCCAGCGCCACCACACTGCCAGCGCCACCACACTGCCGCTGCCACCACACTGCCAGCGCCACCACACTGCCAGCGCCACCACACTGCCAGCGCCACCACACTGCCAGCGCCACCACACTGCCAGCGCCACCACACTGCCAGCGCCACCACACTGCCAGCGCCACCACACTGCCAGCGCCACCACACTGCCGCTGCCACCACACTGCCGCTGCCAGCGCCACCACACTGCCGCTGCCACCACACTGCCGCTGCCGCCACACTGCCGCTGCCGCCACACTGCCGCTGCCGCCACACTGCCGCTGCCGCCACACTGCCGCTGCCGCCACACTGCCAGCGCCGCCACACTGCCGCCGCCGCCGCCACACTGCCGCCGCCGCCACACTGCCGCCGCCGCCACACTGCCGCCGCCGCCACACTGCCACCGCCGCCACACTGCCCCCGCCACCACTGCCACCGCCGCCACACTGCCACCGCCGCCACACTGCCACCGCCGCCACACTGCCACCGCCGCCACACTGCCACCGCCGCCACACTGCCACCGCCGCCACACTGCCACCGCCGCCACACTGCCAGCGCCGCCACACTGCCAGCGCCACCACACTGCCAGCGCCACCACACTGCCAGCGCCACCACACTGCCGCTGCCACCACACTGCCGCTGCCACCACACTGCCGCTGCCACCACACTGCCGCTGCCACCACACTGCCGCTGCCACCACACTGCCGCTGCCACCACACTGCCGCTGCCACCACACTGCCAGCGCCACCACACTGCCAGCGCCACCACACTGCCAGCGCCACCACACTGCCAGCGCCACCGCCGCCGCCACCACACTGCCGCCACCACACTGCCGCCGCCACCACACTGCCGCCACCACACCCTACAGCCAGTCTCTCTTTCTGTCTCGCTCTCTCTTCTCTTTTTCTCTTCTCTTTTTCTCTCCACGTCTGCACTCTATATTTAGCTCATCCTGTCATCCTTCTCATCTTCAAATCTTCCTCCATGCCTCTTTCTCTCACTTCTCTTCTCTCTCTCGGTCCTGTGAGTGAAGAGTGTTGATGGAGATGTCGCAACAATGTGGACATGTCCACACTTAGTCTGAACCTGAAGATGATGGATGTGTGTTACTTTGTGTTTGTTATACTGTTGTACTACTTACCTAGGCCAGAACTAATGGTTTCTTTCTCCTCTCTTTCTAATCTCCCTCCCTCTCTCTGCCCTCTCTCTCTTTCCCTCTCACTATCTCTCTCCCTCCCACTCTCTATCAACAGTGAGTGACAGCTGCTTCAGGAACCTGGCTGAGGACCGCAGTGGAGTAAACCTTAAAGATCTGGTCCACGACCCGTCACTGTGAGCACACACACACACACACACACACACACACACACACACACACACACACACACACACTTTTAGACGAGCACACCAGTCATCCAGGTCCTGTTTGAGTAGTGTGTGTGTGCGTGAACCTGCTGGCCTCTCTCCTCCACCACTGCACCATCCTGCTCTGCAGCCTCCTCAGCTCTCCTCTTAGCTTAGATTGTTTCTCACGTAGCACCCTCCTGACAAGCCACTTTCACCAAGGACAGAGCCTCCTCTCCTACTCTCTCTCCCTCTTTCTCTCCCCTTCTCTTGTTCTCTCTTCATCCATTCGTCTCTCCCTCCCTCCCTCAATCCATCTCTGCCTCCCTCCCTCCTTCCCTCTATCCTCTCAGTCAGGGGTCAGGCACCAGCGTGTAACGCGCCATTTAAATAATTGATTAATCTCAGTCCAATTATGCTGGTGCCACACTTGATATTTCACAGCGGCAGAAGCGTGTTGCGGAGCGTTGAGACACCAGTGTGTGGTGTGTGTGTGTGTGGTGTGTTGCAGAGTGTTGAGGCACCAGCGGATGGTTGTGATAGATGACTCCATGACACCTCTCTCATGCCGAGACTGTAATGTAGCGCTGCTAACTAGCCGCTAACCATAAGGCCAGCTAACTGCTGTTTAAAGCCTAGACTGAAATGTAGCGCTGCTAGCTAGCTGCTAACCATAAGGCCAGCTAACTGCTCTTTAATGCCTAGACTGAAATGTAGCGCTGCTAGCTAGCCTCTAACCGTGAGACTGTTAAATGCTGGTTAATGCCAACACCGGCTGGGCTTGGGCTGTACGCTAGGCTCTGGCCACTATTAACGCCTGACTTTTACATTTTAGTAATTTCGCAAACGCTCTTATCCAGCACAACTTACAGGAGCAATTAGGGTTGAGTGCCTTGATCAAGGGCACATCGGCAGATGTTACCTAGTTGGTTCGGGGATTCTAACCAGCAAACTTTCAGTTACTGGCCCAACACTCCTAAATGCTGGGCTATATGCAAACACACACGGACAGACACAAGCGCACCGCACACATACATTCTGAGGCTGTCAAAGACAATTGTCCATTTACCTCAAAGCTCAGAACAGCAGAGAACGGAAACAAAGGTCAGTGTAGAGCCATGTCCAGACGTGTTCTGCCCTCTGAACCACAGCCAGGGCTCACACACACACACACACACACACACACACACACACACACACACACACACACACACACACACACACACACACACACACACACACACACACACACACACACACACACACAGTGTGGCCCCCGGCAGGGGTGACAGTGAGTGACTGTGTGGTGATCAAGGGACAGGATGCTCTGAGTGGCTAATGACTGTTGGCAGGGATGGACAGACTGACAGAGGGGGGGAGAAAAAGAGCGAATGTGTGGAGGGGAGTTTATACACTATATATACAAAAGTACACTACCTTTCAGAAGTTTGGGCTCACTTAGAAATGTCCTTGTTTTTGAAAGAAAAGCAAATGTTTTGTCCATTAAAATAACATCAAATTGAGCATAAATACAGTGTAAACATTGTTAATGTTGTAAATGACTATTGTAGCTGGAAACGGCTGGTTTTATTTTTTTTAAATGTATGTAATATGTACGCCTATGTAGAGATGCCCATTATCAGCAACCATCACTCCTGTGTTCCAATGGCACGTTGTGTTAGCTAATCCAGGTTTATCACAAGCTCACTGAACTGGACCGCTTAGTGCTGAAGTACGTAGCGTGTTAAAATCGTCTGTCTTCGGTTGCAACACTCATTACTGAGTTCCAAACTGCCTCTGGAAGAAACGTCAGCACAAGAACTGTTCGTCGGGAGCTTCATGAAATGGGTTTCCATGGCCGAGCAGCCACACAAGCCTAAGATCACAATGCCAAGCGTTGACTGTAGTGGTGTAAAGCTTGCCGCCATTCTGGAGTAATGAATCACACTTCACCATCTGGCAGTCCGACAGACGAATCTGGGTTTGGCAGATGCCAGGAGAACGCTACCTGCCCGAATGCATAGTGTCAACTGTAAAGTTTGGTGGAGGAGGAATAATGGTCTTGGGCTGTTTTTCATAGTTTGGGCTATGCCTCTCAGTTCCAGTGAAGGGAAATCTTAACGCTACAGCAAACAATTACATTCTAGATGATTCTGTGCTTTCAACTTTGTGGCAACAGTTTGGGGAAGGCCCTTTCTTGTTTCAGGATGGCAATGCCCCCGTGCACAAAGCGAGGTCCATACAGAAATGGTTTGTCGAGATAGGGGTGGAAGAACTTGACTGGCCTGCACAGAGCCCTGACCTCAACCGCATTGAACACCTTGAATGAATTGGAAGGCCGACTGCGAGCCAGGCCTAATCGCCCAACATCAGTGCCCGACCTTACTAATTCTCTTGTGGCTGAAGGAAAGCAAGTCCCCACAGCAATGTTCCAACGTCTAGTGGAAAGCCTTCCCAGAAGAGTGGAGGCTGTTGTAGCAGCAAAGGAGGGACCAACTCCATATGAATGCCCATGATTTTGGAATGAGATGTTCAATGAGCAGGTGTCCACATACTTTTGGTCATCTAGTGTAGCTGGGGAAGTTCCTGATACAACACTCCCTTCAACATGTTTCACTTGCTCCCTGTTTCCTACCAAACTCCTCCCCTCCTTTCCTCAATCCCTCTCTCCCTCCATCCCTCTCTCCCTCTGTCCTGCTAACCTCATCAGTCCCTCCAGTAAAGGTCTGAGACGTTTGTAGGTGTCGCCGGTCATTTAAGTGATGCTGGCCGTGGCCCCTGACCTTCTGCTTCTCCCTCCATGCCGCTCTCCAGCCTTCCTATATCATTCACATCACACATCACGTCTGAGACGTTTGAAGGTGTCCGAATCAAAGTGACGCTCGTCGTTTAGTGACGTAATTTTGTATAATGGCCCCTAGGAGCAGTGCTGTCACCTCAGGTGGCTGCTGCAATTAGACAGACAGACAGACGGGGAAAGAGGCGGGAAGGCAGACAGACAGACAGACGTGTCAATGTTACTAATGAGAGCCGATAAGAATAGAGAAGCGATAAATCACACTGACACCGATGACACTTGCCTCTCCTTCACACCAATGACATGCAGCTAGATACCTGGCTCTGCTCCGGACACTGATGGGTTAGGGCCCATCACGAAGGAGGGAGGGAGAGCGAGATGGATGGAGAGGGACAAGTAGAGAGCAATGGGGGGAGAGAGAGGTTAGTTGATGTATGTGTACGTCTGCACATTTGTGAGATTTGTTGAAGTGTAGCTTTTAGCTGGCCTGACCGAGTAGTTAGGGAGACAAGGTGGAGGGAGAATGAGGAAAGAGGGAGGCAGAGAGAGAGAGGGAGGCAGAGAGATCTATTCCACTTGCTTTGGCAATGTAAACATATGTTTTCCAAGCCAATAAAGCTATTTTAATTGAATTAAATTGATACAGGGACAAAGAGAGAGAGAGAGAAAGGGAGTAGCAGATTGAGCTTATTAATGGAGCTGTCCTAGAACAGAGCAGATCTGCACAGCTGGGACGCAGCAGCTGTAGACAAGGGCAGGGGGTAGTACACACACACACACACACACACACACACACACACACACACACACACACAGAAATCGCTCAACCTTATGTAAAAATACAACACAACAAACACACCAATCTCTCTATCCTCCCTCCCTCTTTCTCCCCCTGTTCCCCACTTCTGTCATTACTGCTCTCCAGCCATTCCTAATTGCCTTCTCCTTCTCTATCTCATTAGTTTCTTGTCCTTTCAATCTTCAAGCCTAGAATAATCAGGAGTTTTGGGCAGTAGCATTCACCCAGCCCCTAAAATCAGTCAGATCAGGTGGCCATCTTGACTAGAAGCCCTGCTGCTGTTAAAGACAAACAGATGAGATGACAGAACTTTCCCTGTTAAAACCACATTGCTACTGCTAAAAGTGTCATTCCAAGTGTGGGTGTGTGTGCGCGTCTACTTAGCCCCAGAAGCCCCTCATCCCTACTTAAGATGTGTAGAGTACCTCACCCCAAACACACAACACACAATCCACACACACAACACAAGTGGTTTCCTGGATGAATGAAAACCTGCATTGTGTTTAACACATTCTCATATTCGTATGTCTCAATTTAGTTTCTTTGAATCTGTTGTGACTCACTTTTTTCTGTTGATTTTCATGGTTTTAAAATATATATATATATATTTTGTTGTTGGAGAGTACTAGTGAGGAGAACACTACTGTGTAGTTCTTTCCCAGGTGTGGTAAATAAATGTGCCACTGGTAGGCGCCAGTGGACACGATTTGACTTGACCGAATGGTCTCGTGGCATTCTCTCCCCTCAGCTCAGAGAAACACAATCACTCTTAAAAAGAGCGAACACTGACTTCTCTTTAAAGCCTCTGTTTTTGGAGAGTCCGTGGTATTTTACCTGCACATACAGATCACTCGCAAGCTCAGAACTTAAGAGTAGGGATTTGTTCAGGATAACCCTTTTTCATCTCTCTCTCGCGCGCACTTCCCCTCTTTTGCTACGTATACCTTCACTCCCTGTTTTGTGTTTGCCTTTTTTCTCTACCCCCTTCCCCTCGCTTTCTGTCTCTAGTGAGTTCGTGAAGTCTGAATATGAACTAACTATGTTGTTGTTTTGTGCTTTTCATCCACAGGCTCGGAGGCATCATATCTTCCTACAAAATAGTCCCAGATGAGATCGACGAGATTAAGGTGAAGATCTCCTCCCTCCTTTATTTATCTCTCTCTTACAGCCCTCCCTCTCTCTCTCTCTCTGCCCCCCTTTAGCTGCATGCTACATAGTGCCCACTAGAGCCCACCTCAGGCTGTAGTTCAAAGGTGACACCGTTTTGGATTCTCACATGTATTCTCTCTCACTACATGAAACACCCATCTTGGAAACAGTTGTTCCACACAATGGGTGCATCTCAATTGTCTTTCAATGATGCCTCGCATCCTCTCTCTCCGTGCTTCCTTCTCAAAACACCGAGGTCTGATCTTCTCCCATGCGTTTTGAGAAAGAGAAGGGAGGACGCGAGGAATCAAGGAAAGACGATTTGAGATTCACCCAGTGCTTTAGAGATTCACCCGCCTCTGTTGTCTGTATGATTTGACACTGCTTCCAGCCAATAGGGTGGTCTCTCTTCTCTGTTTCCTCAGGAGACATTGGTGGACTGGTGTGATGAGAAGGAGCTGAACCTGATCCTGACCACAGGAGGTACAGGCTTCGCCCCTCGTGATGTCACTCCCGAGGTACATGGGGACCCCAAAGTTTGTGTTTGTGTCCATGTGAGTGTGGATGAGTGTCGACCCTAGTTGTAGTGTAAGCCGATGTAGCTGTGATTGCACGCGTGTGTGTTGGTTGGCACCTGCATGCATGGTCAGCGTGCATGTTTATGTGTGTATTGTGTTTGTCAAACCGTAGATTGTCTTTGTGCTTTTTTATGCTTTGTCAGGTTTGTCACATTACAGATAAATGAAACATTTTCTTTCATTCTGTTATAATTTCATATGATATATCTTGCATATTTTGGAAATGTGTGTATGAGTGTCATATTTTCTGGTTGTTGTGTTGAACATTTTTATTGTGTGTGTTAGTGCGTGTGTGTGTGTGAGAGAGAGAGAGGGAAAGCCCGGGGTTACTACTGGCTGCTGGCTGTGAATGTCCTTTCTCTCTCTTTCTCTCCCCTTCTCTCTCCTCTCTTTCTTTGATCCGTCCTCCTCTCCTTCTCTACTAATGTGCATGTTTGACGTGTCATTCAACTCGAGGGCACACAACGTCACTATTCTTAAATCAATTCCCCCCCCCCCCCCCCCCCTCCCGCTGGGATAGAACGAACAGGGGCTGCCAGAGGGCATTTCTCCCTAGGGGATTGAGGGGTTAACAGGGGGTTACACACACACACACACACACACACACACACACACACACACACACACACACACACACACACACACACACACACACACTTACAGGTGAGGGGGTTTGAGCTAAAGAAAGAAACATCAACATGTCAACATACTATCTGCCTGTTTGTCTGTGGCTACCGCTCATTGGAGTAGCTACCCCAATCACAAGGGTGTTAGCAGTGGATGTGGCAGTTGTATACTTAAGCAATAAGGTACGAGGGAGTGTGGTTTATGGCCAATATACCACGGCTAAGGGCCGTTCTTATGCACAACTCAAAACGGAATGCCTGGATACACCCCTTAGCCGTGGTATATTGGCCATATACCACAACCCCCCGAGGTGTCTTATTGCTATTATAAACTGGTTACCAACGTAATTAGAGCAGTAAAAAGACATGTTTTGTCATACCCGTGGTATACGGTCTGATATACCACGGCTGTCAGCCAATCAGCATTCAAGGCTCAAACCACCCAGTTTATAATACAGTAGATTAAGCAGTAGCTGTTGCCTGTTGCTAACCCTGCTATACTGTAGGGGCACGTTATGTGGAGTGTAGGCAGGTGACTGTGCCGTAAAGTAATTGTGCCCCCGCTCCCCCTCTCTTCTACCCTTGCTCCCTCCCCATACCGCAGGCCACCAGAGAAGTGATAGAGCGCGAGGCCCCAGGGATGGCGCTGGCTATGCTGATGGGCTCCCTTCAAGTCACACCTCTGGGCATGCTCTCCAGGCCTGTCTGTGGAATCCGAGGGAAAACCCTCATCATCAACCTACCTGGCAGCAAGAAGGGCTCACAGGTAAGATCTGATGTGCGCGCGTTCAAGTTTTAGTTTTAGTCACATGAACAAGTACGGCGAAAGGCTTAACTTGCAAGCCCAACCCAACAGTTCGGTATTCAATAACAACAAGTATAAGAAATAAGAGGAGAAGCTATGTACAGGGTCAGTACCAAATGTGCAGGGATACTGAGGTAGATATGTGCAGAGATAAGGAGAAAGTGACTGGTAACAGGATAAATAATAATCCTAGTTATGTCAACGGCATAAGTGGTGGGTAGTGTGTGTGTGCGTAGTGATTGTGTGTGTGCGCAAGAGTGTCAGTGTAGGTGTGATGGGTGGATATACATGTAAAAAGGGCTGAAAAGTGACTGGTAGCAGGAATATATAAATACTGTACTAATGGTAATATATATGTAAACATGAGTATGCACACGAGTGTGTGAATGTCTGTGTCCCTCTGAGTGTGTGTGTCTTTGTGTGTGTTTGCGCCCGTGCAATACACCTGCTGTGTATTACTCTCCCTGACCTCTAACCTCTGACCCCTAACTCTCTCCTCCTACAGGAGTGTTTCCAGTTCATCCTGCCCGCTCTGCCCCACGCCATTGACCTGCTGCGTGACGCGGTGGTGAAGGTGAAGGAGGTTCACGATGCCCTGGAGGACCTGCCCTCACCCCCGCCGCCCCTCTCCCCGCCTCTCACCCTCAACAGCGTCGCCTGCACCCAGACAGAGGAGAAGGTGACACTCTTTAGCTCTTCTGTGTTTTTTAAATGTATTTCACGGTGGAATAAAGGGGTAGGGAGAAGGAGGGCGGGATAGAGAGAGATTGTTGTGTTGTTTTTGTGTGTGTGTGTGTGTGTGTGTGTGTGTAAGAGGGTGCTTGGCTACCGTATGTTAAAAGGTCCACGAAAGGGGACACCTGAAATATTGCTGCGCCCGAGTGCTTTATTCCTGCCCAATAATCACAGAGTTTTCACTTCACAGAAGACTTTGTAGCAGTACTTCTTTTTGATCGTTATATAGCTGCTGTTACAACGTTTACCATGCTACTGTAATGGTCTTATCAATTGTTTTGATGTTTATTTTATGAAGTACTGCACCTTCAATTGTGGTTCTTCTGCATGAGTTGTTCTTTACTAATGAAGTGTATTATTACTCTAAGGGTGTGCAGTGTGAGGATGATGAAGAGGAGAAGATGAAGGACATCGGGGCGGCGTCCACCGAGGACCACCACCACACCCACTCCCACCACCGCCACTCCCATTCCCACGGACACAACTCGCACATCACCGCTGCCGCCATCGCTGCTAAGGTAAACACATTGTGAACGCGGTGGGATAATGTGCTCTGCTGGTGGCTATGAATGTTACATGAAGCACTCTGGGGTAGTGGTAGGAGAAGCCCTGTATCTTAGTTCATTATATTACGATTAGTGGCATGGTCAGTTTCTCATATCCTAAAGGCCATCGGAATGAATCATGATGATTTGAAACGGAGGAGGTTAAGCACAAAAAGAGGGATCGACGGAGGAGGGAGGGAGGGAGTGATGGGGAACGGGGTGAGTTGGAGGTGAAGAGGAGAAGAGAGAGGGCTGAGGGAAGGATTAGTGAGGAGGAGAGGGATTTGAAGCTCGTTAAATGCATGTATTGTCTGTTTCATTATTATCCTCTGTCCCTGTTCACTCCATTACTGCGTTGATCCATCCCCATTGTGATGTTGGGATACGTCACTCATAAATCCACGTCTCAATGTGTGTGTGTTTTGTACGCATGTGTGTATTTGCCTGATTTGTATGTTCATGTTGTTGTCCCATCCTGTGTTGACCCCGTGTACCATATCCATCATCAGAAGGGGAAGCCCCAGCAGCACCATAACCATGCTGTTGTCATGGCAAAAGGTAGCCACTATCTACCTGGCCTGCTATCTGACCTCCCCCCAGCCCCACGTAATTTCACCTGCTCCTGCTCTGGAGACCAGCCGGGAACGGTAAGACCCCCTCAGAACCGCCCACCCACCCTCATGTCACACGTCACCCCTACATCACATACCGGTGTACTCTGCACGTCACCTCTTCCATTAACATACAAACGCCATAGATGAATCTCAAAAGTGCTCGATCCCGTCCTCTCTCCACCGCCTTCACAGATCCGAGGAGGGGAATCTTGGGAGGGGAGAACGCGAGGAATCGAGGAGGGACTTTTGTGGTTCACCCCGTCTTGTGTTGGTTCATGACGTGTGGTGTATCGCTAGATGGAGCCAAGGCAATGTTGTTGGCGCACGCTGGGTTAGCCTGTGTTGCTAATTAGCCGAGTGGGGTTCAGTGCTGGGCTGCCAGTAAAGCTTATTGTCTTAATTAGCGCATCGCTAAGCCCATAGCGCTCCAATGGAAACCCCCTGTAAATCCCACTGGCCCTCCCAGGGCCCGTTAGCACTGCTCGAATGAGCCGCACGGATCAGTCGCAGATCCACACATCCACAGCAGTAGCCCTGGGGGGAAACTGTGGGCCTGCCAGGCCTGTTTGTCTCCTCACAGGCTCACAGTGTGTCTGGATCTACACACACACACACAGGGTTTAACATGCTTCTGGGGCATTTGTCTACTGATGCTTCTAATGTAAATCATGTTGTTACACTTATTAGAAACGTCTGACTTGCCAATTGGGAAAACAGATGATCTGGAGTCACCAAAAAACGTGGACTGACTGACCAATCGGTGTGTGCTTTCGAGATGTCTTGTCTCTCTGTGTATAGTAGAGATCTCAGTGCTGTTTGTGCACACAGCTTTCCTCTCTGCCTGTGTGTAGGAGTCGCAATAACAGGCTATAACTTCTCTCCATAGATCCCAGACAGCATCATCTCCAGGGGTGTACAGGTTCTTCCCAGAGACACAGCCTCTCTGAGCACCACACCCTCTGAGTCGCCACGCGCCCAGGCCACCTCGCGCCTCTCCACCGCCTCCTGCCCCACACCCAAAGTAAGACACTTCCTGTGCCCTATACTTACACCTACCCCACTGCCCATCCATCTGTCCCTCCTGTACCCTATACTCACCCAGCCTCACCCAGTCCTGTCACCTCCTAACCCTCCCTCCACCTCGCTGCCTCCCCCTCGCTCTGTCCCACCAATGCTGGGAGGTGAAGGCATATTGCTCCTCAACTCATACCCTCTCCTCCATGGTTTTAGAGGAGGTCCTCTATTGGATCCCTATGGTTCCGTAACTCTGAGATCAGGTCCAGAATGTTGTCTGTTGATTGGTTGGAATTATAGGCTCCTCCCCTTCACCTCAATTCCATCCTATCCCCATGCTTCGCTTTAAAATGCTAACGTTTCATTTCTTGACGGTAGAAACGTCCTGCGATTGGTCAGATCAATGACCTCTGCTGGACTGTCCCATTTTAATGATTTGATGGACAGGTGTCATGTCTATCTGTGTCAAATTGCACGGTGACTCTGTGGAAACAAAGAAACCAACCAAAGACTTGACATGCATGTTGCTGCTGCTGTTTTCATGTCCTAACGCTAACCCCCCCCCAGTTGAGGTGCCTTGCCGAGGTAATACGTGATCTAAACTCCTTTGTGTTTCCAGTGATGATTAATGACTTTATATTGGGCTGCGTTTTGGTTCAGGTGTTTCTGGGTCTTGTGTAAAGTGATCTAAACTAAGTTGACGTGATATTACTCACCATGTTTGTAGCGATGCTTAATGTGTATAGTGCTCTGACTCTGGGGGAGTTGCTACTTCAGGGGTTTTGGGGTTTGTCTGAGTTGCTGGGATTAGAAAAGATGCCTGTGTTCCTCACAATGTTGCTGAGCTAAAAGAGAGGACGAGGGATAGGGGGGGGTGTAACTTGACTAGATCAGACTGGTTGGCAGACTTTGTCTTTCAGCACTAAGCCTGTTCTCATCATGTTTTTTAACTGGTAGGCCTGTTCTGTGGATTGTGGCTTGCCAGCCACTGTGAGCATACTTTCATCCCCTTATAGTGCTTTGATTGTAAGGCAACGGGACAGAGAGTCTGGCTTGAGCTTGTGTTGCGTTTGTCATGCACCTGGTGAGGTGGGGGGAGGGGGGTCCTAGGGAAAGGCTCTATCAAGCAAGGGGAGCTTCTCTTTTTAGTGGTTTGTTTCTGTGCTTGCTGTCATGTTTCTTTCAGAGTGCCCTTCCCCTCTCCGTCACAGCCCCATAAGGCCGCATCAACTGGGTAAGAAAGAGTGTGTGTGTGTGTGTGTGTGCTTGCAACAAGATCTCATAGTTTCCCTTCGAAATTCGACGTATTATAGATGAATGTCTATTTTTGACGCATTCATTCTTTGTGGTTACAGGGTTAAAACAGCAACGACTCAAAGGGTTAAGTTTAGGTATTAATTCTGAGTGGTTAAGGTTATTGATATGGCTTGGGGAAGGCTTAAAACAAACTAACTTAAAACGACTATTACCATCAGTTATCATCAGTATTCTCGCGGCACGCTAAAGCAGTGGTCTAAGCAGCGCACTCTGGCTCCGAGCATCACGAGTTTACTCCCAGTGTTGGACAATATATATATTTTTTAGGTAAACGCCATGGAAGGCATATATCGACTTTCTCAGGACCTTTTCAAACGTCCGAGATCGCAGTGTGTTTCTAGTGATCAATCTGGTGTGCGTGTGTGCGTGTGTGCGTGTGTGCGTGTGTGTGTACCCTATGCAAAGCAGTCCTCAACCTGCATCAATAATCCCTATAAATGTAAATGAAGTGCAGTTGTTGATTGAGCCGATGCAGATAGGCAGAAGCATAGAGAGGCAGAGACTGAGAGAGCTATGCAGCACCAGGCTGTATTAACAGTCTAAGCCATAGTGTGTCGTGGACAGAATTCTTATGTTCTCCACAGCACCCTCTGTTGGGGAAAATGTGTACTGTACCCTGTGGTATAGACGGGTTGGTTGTTTAGCAACAAAACCGATGTGTGTGCAACTATGGGGCAAAACAGACGGCGTTGGCTTAGATAGTTTACATATTGTCAACAATGTTTAGTCTCCAAATGTTTATGAAAAATGTAAGTGCACAATGAGCCCTTGTCTCTCAAAATACATCGTTACATTTGTGGGTTAGCTAGCTAGTGAATTATTTATTAGCATTGACATTTATTTTTTTTATTTTTTTATTTCACCTTTATTTAACCAGGTAGGCTAGTTGAGAACAAGTTCTCATTTACAACTGTGACCTGGCCAAGATAAAGCAAAGCAGTGCAACAACAACACAGAGTTACACATGGAATTAACAAACATACAGTCAATAATACAATAGAGAAAGTCTATATGCAGTGTGTGCAAATGAGGTAGGATAAGGGGGTGAGGCAATAAATAGGACATAGTGGCAAAATTATTACAGTATGGCAAATTAAACACTGGATTGATAGATGTGCAGAAGATGAGTATGCAAGTAGCGGTACTGGGGTGCAAAGGAGCAAAATAAATAACAATATGGTGATGAGGTAGTTGGATTGGCTATTTACAGATGGGCTATGTACAGGTGCAGTGATCTGTGAGCTGCTCTGACAGCTGGTGCTTAAAGTTAGCGAGGGAGATATGGGTCTCCAGCTTCATTGATTTTTGCAGTTCGTTCTAGTCATTGGCAGCAGAGAACTGGAAGGAAAGGCGACCAAAGGAGGAATTGGCTTTGGTGGTGACCAGTGAAATATACCTGCTGGAGTGTGTGCTACGGGTGGGTGCTGCTATGGTGACCAGTGAGCTGAGATAAGGCGGGGCTTTACCTAGCAACGACTTATAGATGACCTGGAGCCAGTGGGTTTGGTGACGAATATGAAGTGAGGGCCAGTCAACGAGAGCATACAGGTCGCAGTGGTGGGTAGGAGATGGGGCTTTGGTGACAAAACGGATGGCACTGTGATAGACTGCATCCAATTTGCTGAGTAGAGTGTTGGAGGTATTTTGTAAATGACATCGCCGAAGTCAAGGATCGTCCAGATTGTCTAGCCCTGCTGATTTGTAGGGGTCCAGATTTTGCAGCTCTTTCAGAACATCAGCTATCTGGATTTGGGTGAAGGAGAAATGGGGGCGGCTTGTGCAAGTTGCAGTGAGGGGTGCAGTGCTGTTGACCGGGGTAGGGGTAGCCAGGTGGAAAGCATGGCCAGCTGTAGAAAAATGCTTGTTGAAATTCTCAATTATCGTGGATTTATCGGTGGTGACAGTGTTTCCTAGCCTCAGTGAAGTGGGCAGTTGGGAGGAGGTGCTCTTATTCTCCATGGACTTTACAGTGTCTCAGAATTTTGGGGAGTTAGTGCTACAGGATGCACATTTCTGTTTGAAAGTGCTAGCCCTTGCTTTCCTAACTGCCTGTGTATATTGGTTCCTAACTTCCCTGAATAGGTGCATATCGCGGGGGCTATTCGATGCTAATGCAGTACACCACAGGATGTTTTTGTGCTGGTCAAGGGCAGTCAGGTCTGGAGTGAACCAAGGGCTATATATGTTCCTGGTTCTACATTTTTTTGAACGGGGCATGCTTATTTAAGATGGTGAGGAAAGCACTTTTAAAGAATAACCAGGTATCCTCTACTGACGGGATGAGGTCAATATCATTCCAGGATACCTGGGCCAGGTCGATTAGAAAGGCCTGCTCGCTGAAGTGTTTTTGGGAGTGTTTGACAGTGATGAGGGGTGGTCGCTTGACCGCAGGCAATGAGGCAGTGATCGCTGAGATCCTGGTTGAAGACAGCAGAGGTGTATTTGGAGGGCAGGTTGGTTAGGATGATACCTACGAGGGTGCCTGTGTTTATGGATTTGGGGTTGTACCTGGTGGGTTCATTGATCATTTGTGTGAGATTGAGAGCATCAAGCTTAGATTGTAGGATGGCCGGGGTGTTAAGCATGTCCCAGTTTAGGTCACCTAGTAGCACGAGCTCTGAAGATAGATGGGGGGCAATGAATTTGCATATGGTGTCCAGGGCACAGCTGGGGGCAGAAGGTGTTCTATAGCAAGCGGCAACAGTAAGAGACTTGTTTCTGGAGAGGAGGATTTTTAAAAGTAGAAGCTCAAATTGTTTGAGCACAGACCTGGATATTAAGACAGAACTCTGCAGGCTATCCCTGCAGTAGATTGTAACTACGCCCCCTTTGGCAGTTCTATCTTGTCGGAAAATTTTATAGTTAGGGATGGACATTTCAGGGTTTTTGGTGGTCTTCCTAAGCCAGGATTCAGACACGGCTAGGACATCCGGGTTGGCAGAGTTTGCTAGGGCAGTGAATAAAACAAACTTACGGAGGAGGCTGTGACGATGAAAGAGATATTGTCTCTAGAAATATAATTTAAACCAGGTAATGTCACCGCATGTGTGGGAGGTGGAACTAAAGTGTTAACTAAGTCGTATTGAGCAGGGCTAGAGGCTCTACAGTGAAATAAGGAAATGATTACTAACCAAAACAGCAATGGACAAGGCATATTGACAATAGCGAGAAGCATGCGTTGCCAAGTGATCATAGGAGTTCAATGAATCCCAGAGCAAAAGCAAAGGACCCTGTGAAGAGGCTGGAGGAAACGGGTACAAAAGTATCTATATCCACAGTAAAACGAGACCTATATCGACATAACCTGAAAGGCAGCTGAGCAAGGAAGAAGCCACTGCAAGCCAGACTATGGTTTGCAACTGCACATGGGTCAAAGATCGTACTTTGTGGAGAAATGTCCTCTGATCTGATGAAACAAAAATAGAACTGTTTGGCCATAATGACCATTGTTATGTTTGGAGGAAAAATGGGGAGACTTGTAAGCCGAAGAACACCATCCCAACAGTGAATCACAGGGGGGGCAGCATCATGTTGTGGGGGTGCTTTGTTGCAGGAGGGTCTGGTGCAGTTCCCAAAATAGATGGCATCATGTGGAGGGAAATGATGTGGATATATTGAAGCAACATCTCAAGACATCAGTCAGGAAGTTAAAGCTTGGTTGCAAAAGGGTCTCCCAAATGGACAATGACCCCAAGCATACTTCCAAAGTTGTGGCACAATGGCTTAAGGACAACAAAGTCAAGGTATTGGAGTGGCCATCACAAAGCCCTGACCTCAATCCCATAGAAAATTTGTGGGCAGAACTGAAAAAACGTGTGTGCGAGCAAGGAGACCTACAAAACTGACTCAGTTGCACCAGCTCTGTCAGGAGGAATGGGCTAAAATTCACCCAACTTATTGTGGGAAGCTTGTGGAAGGCTACCCATGTTTGACCCAAGTTAAACAATTTAAAGGCAAGGCTACCAAATACTAATTGAGTGTATGTAAACTTCTGACCCACTGGGAATGTGATGAAAGAAATAAAAGCTGAAATAAATCATTCTCTCTACTATTATTCTGACATTTCCATTCTTAAAATAAAGTGTTGATCCTAATTGACCTAAAACATGGAATTATTACGAGGATTAAATGTCAGGAATTGTGAAACTGATCTTAAATGTATTTGGCTAAAGTGTATGTAAACTACCGAATTCAACTGTGTATGTATGTATAAACAATCTCAGGAAAGAATGAAACGTCCTCTCACTGTCAACTGCATTTATTTTCAGCAAATTTAACTTGTTTAAATATTTGTATGAACATGAGATTAATCAACTGAGACAGACTGAACAAGGTCCACAGACATGTAACTAACAGAAATTTAATAATGTGTCCCTTAACAAAGGGGGAGTCAAAATCAAAAGCAACAGTCATTATCTGGTGTGGCCATCAGCTGCATTAAGTATTGCAGTGCATCTCCTCCTCCTGGACTGTACCAGATTTGCAGGTTCTTGCTGTGAGATGTTACCCTGCTCTTCCACCAAGGCACCTGCAAGTTCCCGGACATTACTGGGGGGAATGGCCCTAGCCCTCTCCCTCCGATCCAACAGGTCACAGACGTGCTCAATGGGATTGAGATCCGGGCTCTTCGCTGGCCATGGCCCGAACACTGATATTCCTGTCTTGCAGGAAATCATGCACAGAACGAGCAGTATGGCTGGTGGCATTGTCATGTCAGGATGAGCCTGCAGGAAGGGTACCACATGAGGGAGGAGGATGTCTTCCCTGTAACACACAGTGTTGATATTGCCTGCACTGACAACAAGCTCAGTCCGATGATGCTGTGACACACCGCCCCAGACCATGACGGACCCTCCACCTCCAAATCAATCCCGCTCCAGATTACAGGCCTCGGTGTAACGCTCATTCCTTCAACGATAAACGCGAACCAGACCATCACCCCCTGTGAGACAAAACCGCGACTCGTCAGTGAAGATCACTTTTTGCCAGTCCTGTCTGGTCCAGCGACGGTGAGTTTGTGCCCATAGGCAATGTTGTTGCCGGTGATGTCTGGTGAGGACCTGCCGTACAACAGGCCTACAAGCCCTCAGTCCAGCCTCTCCCAGCCTATTGCGGACAGTCTGAGCACTGATGGAGGGATTGTGCGTTCCTGGTGTAACTCGGGCAGTTGTTGTTGCCATCCTGTACCTGTCCCGCAGGTGTGATGTTCAAATGTACCGATTCTGTGTAGGTGTTGTTACGTGGTCTGCCACTGTGAGGACGATCAGCTGTCCGTCTTGTCTCCCTGTAGTGCCGTCTTAGGCGTCTCACAGTACGGACATTGCAATTTATTGCCCTGGCCACATCTGCAGTTCTCATGCCTCCTTGCAGCATACCTAAGGCACGTTCACGCAGATGAGCAGGGACCCTGGGCATCTTTCTTTTGGTGTTTTTTTAGAATCATTAGAAAGGCCTTTATTGTCCTAAGTTTTCATTACTGTGACCTTAATTGCCTACCGTCTGTAAGCTGTTAGTGTCTTAACGACCGTTCCACTTGTGCATGTTCGTTAATTGTTTATGGTTCATTGAACACGCATGGGAAACAGTGTTTAAACCCTTTACAATGTTGATCTTTGAAGTTATTTGGATTTTTAAGAATTATCTTTGAAAGACAGGGTCCTGAAAAAGGGACATTTCTTTTTTTGCTGAGTTTATGTACACAGTACCAGTCAAATGTTTGGACACAGCTACTCATTCTATGGTTTTTCTTAGTGTTTTACTCTTTTCTACATTAAAGAATAATAGTGAAGACAAACTATGAAATAACACACGTGGAATCATGTAGTAACCAGAAAAGTGTTAAACAAAGCTTCATTGTCCTGTTGAAAAACAAATGATAGTCCCACTAAGCGAAAACTAGATGGAATGGCGTATCACTGCAGAATGCTGTGGTAGCCATGATGGTTATGTGTGCCTTGAATTCTAAATAAATCACGACAGTGTCACCAGCAAAGCACCATCACACCCTCACACCTCCTCCTCCGTGCTTCTCGGTGGGAACCACACATGCAGAGATCATCCGTTCACATACTCTGCATCTCACAAAGACACGGCTGTGTCTCTCAAATTTAGACTCATCAGACCAAATGACAGTTTCTTTGCAGCAATTCCACCAAGAAGGCCTGATTCACACGGTCTCTAAACAGTTGATGTAGAGATGTGTCTGTTACTTGAACTCTGAAGAATTTATTTGGGCTGCAATTTCTGAGGCTGGTAACTCTAATGAACTTATCCTCTGCAGCAGAGGTAACTCTGGGTCTTCCTTTCCTGTGGCGGTCCTCATGAGAGACAGTTTCATCATAGCGCTTGATGGTTTTTGCGACTGCACTTGAAGAAACTTTCAAAGTTCCTGACATTTTCTGCATTGACTGACATTCATGTCTTAAAGTAATGATGTACTGTTGTTTCTCTTTGCTTATTTGAGCTGTTCTTGTCATAATATGAACTTGGTCTTTTGCCAAATAAGGCTATCTTTTGTATACCAACCCTACCTTGTCATAACACAACGGATTGGCTCAAACTCATTAAGAAGGAAAGATATTCCACAAATTAACTTTTAACAAGGCACACCTGTTAATTGAAATCCATACCAGGTGACTATCTCATGAAGCTGGTTGAGAGATTACCAAGAGTATGCAAAGCTGTCATCAAGGCAAAGCGTGGCTACTTTGAACAAGATAAAATATATTTCGATTTTTTTGGTTACTACATGATTCCATATGTGTTATTTAATAGTTTTGATGTCTTCAATATTATTCTACAATGTAGAAAATAGTAAAAAGTAAAGATAACCCCTTTAATGAATGCATGTGTCCAAACCTTTGACTGACACTGTATTTATACCCTTTGACTTATTGCACATTGAGTTTATGTTACAGCCTGAATTGAAACTGGATTCAATAGATTTCTTTCTATTTTTATTCACACGAGTGAAAACTTTGTAGAAGCACCTTTGGTAGCGATCACAGCTGTGAGTCTTTCTGGGTAAGTGTCTAAGGGCGTTCCACACCTGGATTGTAGAACATTGCCTATTGTTCTTTTCAAAATTCTTCAAGCTTCTGTCAAATTGGTTGTTGATCTTTGCTAGAAAACCATTTGTAGTTCTTGCCTTAGATTTTCAAGTAGATTTAATTCAAAACTGTAACTTGGCCTCTCAGGAACAATCACATGCATCTTTTTTTTTTGCTTATTTCTTTATATATTTTTTATTCCTTCTCTTTTAGCCAGGTAAAGACTGTCTTTTTTAAATGCAGTTGATGTCGGGAGTTTACATACGCCTGAGACAAATACATTTAAACTCAGTTTTCCTTACATTTAATCACGGTAAAAATGCCCCGTCTTAGGTCAGTTAGGATCACCACTTTATTTTAGGAATGTGAAATGTCAGAATAATAGTAAAATAAAGTGGTGATCCTAACAGACCTAATAAATATATATACACTATACTTGCAGTGAAGCCGCTCAACAACTACATCACATTAGTCATCGGACAGACTCAAGGGCACATCGACAGCTCTATCCACAAGGTCAAAAACGGGGACCCGAACCAGCGACCCATCAGCCACCGGCCCATGCTCCCAACCGCCAGGCCACTAGCCTTTCAAGAACCCCCCCCCCGAGAGACAAAGGAAAACAGAAAACAGCAATGCAAAAACAAAAGACATCAAGGACAACAAAAATCATAACAGCAAAGCCAACTGAATATGTGCATGTATGGCACTATTTGTGTGTGTGTGTGTTTGTCCATGTATATGCACGTGTGTGTGTGTGTGTGTGTGTGTGTGTGTGTGTGTGTGTATACACTGCTCAAAAAAATAAAGGGAACACTAAAATAACACATCCTAGATCTGAACGAATTAAATATTCTTATTAAATACTTTTTTATTTACATAGTTGAATGTGCTGACAACAAAATCACACAAATTATCAATGGAAATCAAATTTATCAACCCATGGAGGTCTGGATTTGGAGTCACACTCAAAATTAAAGTGGAAAACCACACTACAGGCTGATCCAACTTTGATGTAATGTCCTTAAAACAAGTCAAAATGAGGCTCAGTAGTGTGTGTGGCCTCCACGTGCTTGTATGACCTCCCTACAACGCCTGGGCATGCTCCTGATGAGGTGGCGGATGGTCTCCTGAGGGATCTCCTCCCAGACCTGGACTAAAGCATCCGCCAACTCCTGGACAGTCTGTGGTGCAACGTGGCGTTGGTGGATGGAGCGAGACATGATGTCCCAGATGTGCTCAATTGGATTCAGGTCTGGGGAACGGGCGGGCCAGTCCATAGCATCAATGCCTTCCTCTTGCAGGAACTGCTGACACACTCCAGCCACATGAGGTCTAGCATTGTCTTGCATTAGGAGGAACCCAGGGCCAACCGCACCAGCATATGGTCTCACAAGGGGTCTGAGGATCTCATCTCGGTACCTAATGGCAGTCAGGCTACCTCTGGCGAGCACATGGAGGGCTGTGCGCCCCCCAAAGAAATGCCACCCCACACCATGACTGACCCACCGCCAAACCGGTCATGCTGGAGGATATTGCAGGCAGCAGAACGTTCTCCACGGCGTCTCCAGACTCTGTCACGTCTGTCACGTGCTCAGTGTGAACCTGCTTTCATCTGTGAAGAGCACAGGGCGCCAGTGGCGAATTTGCCAATCTTGGTGTTCTCTGGCAAATGCCAAACGTCCTGCACGGTGTTGGGCTGTAAGCTCAACCCCCACCTGTGGACGTCGGGCCCGCATACCACCCTCATGGAGTCTGTTTCTGACCGTTTGAGCAGACACATGCACATTTGTGGCCTGCTGGAGGTCATTTTGCAGGGCTCTGGCAGTGCTCCGCCTGCTCCTCCTTGCACAAAGGTGGATGTAGCGGTCCTGCTGCTGGGTTGTTGCCCTCCTACGGCCTCCTCCACATCTCCTGATGTACTGGCCTGTCTCCTGGTAGCGCCTCCATGGTCTGGACACTACGCTGACAGACACAGCAAACCTTCTTGCCACAGCTCGCATTGATGTGCCATCCTGAATGAGCTGCACTACCTGAGCAACTTGTGTGGGTTGTAGACTCCGTCTCATGCTACCACTAGAGTGAGAGCACCGCCAGCATTCAAAAGTGACCAAAACATCAGCCAGGAAGCATAGGAACTGAGAAGTGGTCTGTGGTCACCACCTGCAGAACCACTCCTTTATTGGGGGTGTCTTGCTAATTGCCTATAATTTCCAGCTGTTGTCTATTCCATTTGCACAACAGCATGTGAAATTTATTGTCAATCAGTGTTGCTTCCTAAGTGGACAGTTTGATTTCACAGAAGTGTGATTGACTTGGAGTTACATTGTGTTGTTTAAGTGTTCCCTTTATTTTTTTGAGCAGTGTATATATGCGTACAAACACCTGCACGGCATCAGCCTCAGGCAAACCAGGATTAGCTGTAACAACAATGCCCCTCAGTGTCATTCAAACATTATTTTTCTTATGTTTTGATTTTTGACTTATTTTAAACTTATCTTTGACCGTCATTCTATCCCCCGCCCAGCAACTCCACTCCCACTTGTCTCCAGTTCCACATCCCAACCCTGAGCTTCCCTCAGTCAATCCCACCTATCTCTGCTGGCCACCCTCTTCGGATATATCTTTCAACTATACTGTGGTGTTTAACATACAATTTCAATCTATCTAAGATAGTAAAAGTATTTAACTGTATTAGTATATTAGTCATTGACTGACCCGGTCTCTCCAGATCTCCCAACAGTACTATTTCTAGGGTCAATTTTAGATCAATGTTTTGCATTTTCAACCATTCCTCAACTTGAAGGCAATACCAAAATAAATGGTCTATTGATTCTGTATCCTCACAACAAAATCTGCAGCGCTTCGATGATTGTGTTCCCCAAATATTCAACATTTTGTTGGTGGCAAGAATTCTATGTAATAATTTTGAATCTTGTGTTTATTTTATATATCAACTCATAATGTACATGGAATTGGTACATCGAAAAATCTCTTCCCAACGATTTTGCAATCTGTATGGCACAGCTGTCAACATCCTGGTACTCAAATGAAACTGCTATACTTTCCTATTTATGCTATTTTTATTCCTCCTGTCACATGTGCTCCCCCTCCGGCCTCTAGGTCACCAGGCTGCTCGTTATGGCGCATACCTGTCACCATCGTTACACGCACAGGCGCGTCATCAGACTCACCTGGACTCCATCACTTCCCTGATTACCTGCCCTATATATGTCACTCCCTTTGGTTCCTTCCCCTGGGGTCATTGTTTCTGTTTGCTTCATGTCTGTGTGCTGTTAGTGTTTTTTGTTTTGTATTATGTTCCATTTATTTTATTAAAACATTCACTTCCTAAACTTGCTTCCTGACTCTCTGCGCGTATCGTTACAGCTCCGCCAGTTTTGATACTTTATATTGGGCAGACAGACCAGTTGCCTACGTCCTCCCGCTGCCACCTTCCTCCTCCATTTTCTTGGGGGGGGGGGGGGTAAATCACTGTCTTCTTGGTAAGCAACTCCGGTGCAGATTTGGCCTTGTTTAAGGTTATTGTCGTGCTGAAAAAGGAATTCATTTCTTAGTGTCTGATTGAAAGCAGACTGAACCAGGTTTTCCTTTATGATTGTGCTTAGCACCATTCCATTCCTTTTTTTTATCCTCAAACTCCCCAGTCCTTAACGATTACAAGCATACCCATAACATAATGCAGCTACCACTATAATTGAAAACATGGAGAGTGTTACTCGGTAATGTGTTGTAATGTTTGGGGCAAATCCAAAACAAAAAGTGAATTGCTTAAGCAAATGTTTTGCAGTATTACTTGAGTGTCTTGTTGCAAACAGGATGCATGTTTTGGAATATTTTTCTTTTATACAGGCTTTCTTCTTTTCACTGTCAATTAGGTTAGTATTGTGGAGTAACTACAATGTTGTTGAGCCATCCTCATTTTTCTTCCATCACAGCCATTAAATTTGAACTGTTTTAAATTCACCATTGGTCTCATGGTGAAGTCCCTGCGTGGTTTCCCTCCTCTCTGGCAAAATAGTTAGGAAGGACGCCTGTATCTTTGTAGTGACTGGGTGTATTGATATACCATCCAACGTGAAATTAATAACTTCACCATGCTCAAAGCGATATTCAATGTCTGCCACCCCCCCATCTACCAATAGGTGCCCTTCTTTGCGTGGCATTGGAAAAACTCCCTGGTCTTTTTGGTTGAATCTGTGTTTGAAATTCACTGCATGCTAAACACTATTATTGCACCGAGTGAGTCCATGCAACTTATTATGTGACTTGTTAAGCACATTTTGACTTCTGAATTTATTTAGGCTTGCCATAACAAAAGATTTGAGTACTTACTAACTCTAGACATTTTTAATTCATTTGTAAAAATATCAAAAAACAATTCCACTTTGACATGGGGTATTGTGTGTAGGCCAGTGACAAAAAAATCTCAATTTAATCAATTTTAAATTAAGATTAACACCACAATGTGGAAAAAGTCATAAGATATTTTGGAATTACATATTATTTTAAAGATCAATGTATCCCTAACTACAACATTTTCAGAAACGTTTTACTTTCGATGACTGTGATATGTTTTTCTATCAAGCTTGGTTGAATGCGCTGACTGTAAGTTGCTAAGAACAAGAGTGTCCGCTAAATGACATAAATTGAAATTAAATCTAGCAAGGAACACTGTGTAATATGTTGCTGCATGGGTAATTAAATTTTTAGTACTGTAAAATTGATTACAGTAAAATGAATTACAGTCGTTGTACAGTAAAATCAGCAGCCGGTGACCATAGCAACAAAATAAACAAACAATATTGACGTGCAAAAAAAGAATCGCTGCAACCACAGAGTTTCTATACCCAGAGGCGAAAACATCGCGAGACTTCTGGGAACACTTGCGAAACAGACCAAACAGATCAGCCCGGGTTTTGAGAAGTCAACGAGAAAAGTAATGCAATCTTCCTTAGTTGTTCATTTTCTCGATCTAAAGGCACAACCTAGCTTTGAGCCAATGTATTTGAACATGTTATTACTCCAACCTCGTGAAAGTAACACAACTGACACGTTTTCATTTTCGTCAAAAACATCTTTATATATCGAAGGCCTTTGATTTGACGGCCTGCATGTGCGCAGTTTGGCGCCAGACGACCGTTAGACCCGATGACGTGTTTCTACACATGAACTTAGCAAGCCAACGTCGACATGACATCGCCTACAAGTGTGATCTGTGATTTCTATTGGAGAAGCAGTTTTAGCTGTACTGTTTTTGCTATAACACCATAAGCATGCATAAAAACGTATATTCATGCAACAGAAATGATTTATACAAAATTGATTTGAATGATTTGAATGATTTTTATTGTTTAATGTGACTCTAAACTGATATTTTAGCTAGCTAGCTAGCTAGCTAGCGGGCAAGTTAGCTGGTCCTGCTGTTGAACGTATGTTCTGACGTACCTCCTCGCAGGCTACGTTTTCTACTGTGATTGGTCAACAATGACGGCACCGCTTGAAGAAAAAAATAGAGCAAAATCCTATTCTCCGCCTCGGCTGAGCGGCTTACACAGGCACGCAAGCACCGTTGACTGCTCTGCCTTGGTAACCCCGTCCGTCCGCCGCACGCTGTGTCCGCGCCATGAGGAAGACCGGGAGAGATATGAGGGAGAGAGAGATCGATATGAACATGACATAGAAAGATATGGTCTCCCTCTCTGAAACTGCCCCTATGATTAGAGTCTTTCGATCCTAGATATTTACAGTATCAGCGTTGTGCAGCCACAGACCCTGTATGATGTGTGAAGGCGAGGATGAAGCGGTAACAGTCACTACCTTGGCTACACACACATCTGATCCTCTATCATACACTGTCTTAAACACTGCTAACCCCCCCCCCCCCCCCCCATACACACACACACACACACACACACACACACACACACACACACACACACACACACACACACACACACACACACACACATATCAACCTGCCTTGCCTCAGTTACATAAGCGGCTCCTATGCTGTGAGCAATTCATGACTGTGTGTGTGTGTGTGTGTGTGTGTGATTAGCTCCGGGGTAATATGTTAACACTCAGGCACAGTCATCGCTCTTTGTCTCTCACATACGCACACGTACACACACATGCTTTGAGCACCGCAGGCACATGGGCTACAGCACAAACATAGAGCATAGCTCTCAATGCACAGAAACACAGCGAGACCGACATGGCGAGAGAGATCCATACAGCTCTCGCTGTGTGTGTGTCTGAGCGTGCACTTTTGTGTGTGTCTGTGCTTGTGTGTAAGCCAATGTTCCATCTAAGCTGCACCCAGCTACCCTCGGACTGCCGTGCAGATGGAATATCAGTCAGCACAGAGAAGCACGAGATTGAACTTCACTCATCTTTCTATAGTTTTCCCCTTTAGTTGGCACTATCAACGTTTTCACTTTACTGTAGGAATTGTGCTCGAATCAATGCAACATTAGCCACATACCGAAACAAAACTAACTATGCAAGACTTATGCAAAACGAACTGTGCAATTTACTTGTAGGCAGGTGCATTGGAGTGGAATTCTATTGCATTGACATCCACGACTCAGCCCCGTACTCTACACAGACTGGTGTGCCATAACCAATCAGAGCTGCAGTAGGCCTATATGCAAATTCTTTGCTCTTATTCTTTGCTAGCCTTTGCCATATATTTGTCTGTGCCATTCACTTTGAACTGGACTGTGTTTACAGCATGAGCGATCCTGAGTAGATGCTCTTGTTTTGAGATCAAAGCGAGAGCTGCATGTAGCCACGTGCACATTTGTTCATATTCTTTGCTAGTTAGTGAGTTGTTAGCCCAGTTATAGCTAGTTTCTAGTCAACAATGGGGGAGTGGTTGCTTCCTATAAGAGCACAAAATGTGTGCATTTCTAGCCATCTTTGAAAAGCAAGTCAGGCTAAGCAAGTCAGGAAGTCAGGCTTTTTTTTATGTCATAAAGGGCCAGTGTTGTATTGAGGTGGTCTTGAATAAGCTACGTATCCAATAGGCAGAGAGCAGCATAATTTGTCTGTCTGATTCTCTGTAATAAAGGTATGGGAATAATACATCTCTTGTTTTTGTGGTTTCTTGCACCAAACAACACCCAATTGAGTCACCTCCTTGTCTGAAGGACAATTGGAAAAACAGGTTCATGTCAAGCCCTGCATGTTTTTTTTCTTCAAAAGAATCATGGAATGTAGGCCTACATTGAACACCACACAGTTGGCTTCTACTGTAGGCTAACGGATATAACAGCTATTTCCATGTTAAAATGTTATGGGATGCAGGTTTCTCCTTTTTTTTTTTTTTTTTTTAATGTTAGGCCGGCATTATGATCAAATAGCCACAGAGCCTACTTGGACACTGGTAAAACTGTAACTAAGCGGGTACAGCCACAGTGAACGCATGCTGGAAGTTGCATAGAATTTTCATAATATTCAAGATTGCGCTCAGCAGACCTGACATTGGCTCAGTGCGGAAAATAATTTGCGGGAACATTGGCGTGAGCATTTGAATTTGTGTTGTGTGTGTGTGTGCCTGCGTGTGTGTGTGTGTGTGTGTGCCTGTGTGTGTGCCTGTGTGTGTGCCTGTGTGTGTGCCTGTGTGTGTGTGTGTGTGTGTGTGTGTGCCAGCCAGCCAGCCAGCCAGCCAGCCAGCTGGTCCATTCGAGGGGAATAGTTCTCAGTTTTTCATGGGATACAGCCTACTGTATACAGGGAGAAGGGACTCCATCTGTCATTGGTTTCTCTCCGTATCGCTCTCTTTCTGAAAATCTCTGTAAATCCGGTGTCTATAATATATAACTCAGTCTGGACAAGGTTTCAGCTGCTGCACAATGCTGACGTCCTTCCTCCCATAGATGGTCTGCCTGTACAAGCACCACCTGGACTGGACACAGCTAGACAAACGTATCTTTTTTGAGAAGATCAGGGACTTTTGCGACGGAGAAGCCATGAACATCACATGCCCTGCACCAAAGTCAAGGGCAGCGCAGAGACAGGCTCTCCGAATATAGATTCCCTTGTTCATGTGGGGTGCGTACGGACCAGTGCATCACTGGGGGCTAGTTCCCAGTCATCCGGTCTATCTGCAGTGCCTCTATGGACATTCACATGACTCTCTCCTAACACACACACACACGCTATACGTTGCTGCTACTATTTTATTCTGCTGCTCAGTCACCTTACCCCGGATTGTATGTACAGCGCACTCAGAAAGTATTCAGAACCCTTGACTTTTTCCACATTTTGTTACGTTATAGCCTTATTATAAAATTGATTAAATTGTTTTCCCCCTCATCAATCTATAAACAATACCCCATAATGACAAAGTGAAAAAATGTTTTTTATAAATGTTTGCAAACAAAACTTATGGAAATATGACATTTACATATGCTTTCTGACCTTTTACTCAGTACTTAGTTGAAGCACCTTTGGCAGTGATTACAGCCTCAAGTCTTCTTGGGTATGATGCTAAAAGCTTGGCACACCTGTATTTGGGGAGTTTCTCCCATTCTTCTCTGCAGATCCTCTCAAGCTCTGTCAGGTGGGATGGTGAGTGTCGCTGCACAGGTATTTTCAGTTCTGTCCAGAGATGTTGGATCGGGTTCAAGTCTGGGCTCTGGCTGGGCCACTCAAGGACATTCAGAGACTTGTCCCGAAGCCACTCCTGCATTGTCTTGGCTGTGTGCTTAGGGTCGTTGTCCTGTTGGAAGGTGAACCTTCACCCCAGTGTGAGGTCCTGAGCACTCTGGACCAGGTTTTCATCAATGATCTATCTGTATTGCTTCGTTCATCTTTCCCTTGATCCTGACTAGTCTCCCAGTCCCTGCCGCTGAAAAACATCCCCACAGCATGATGCTGCCACCACCATGCTTCACCGTAGGGATGGTGCCAGGTTTCCTCCAGACGTGACGTTTGGGATTCAGGCCAAAGAGTTCAATCTTGGTGTCATCAGACCAGAGAATCATGCTCTGAGAGTCCTTTATGTGCCTTTTGGCAAACTCCAAGCGGGCTGTCATGTGCATTTTACTGAGGAGTGGCTTCCGTCTGACCACTGACCACCATAAAGGCCTGATTGGTGGAGTGCTACAGAGATGGGAGAACCTTCCAGAAGAACAACCATCTCCACAGAGGAACTCTTGAGCTCTGCCAGAAATGACCATTGGGTACTTGTCACCTCCCTGACCAATACCCTTCTCCCCTGATTGGCTGGGTGGGCCAGCTCTAGGAAGAGTCTTGGTTGTTCCAAACTTCTTCCATTTAAGAATGATGGAGGCCACTGTGTTCTTGGGGACCTTCAATGCTGCAGTAATCCTGTCTCGGAGCTCTACGGACAATTCTTTCGACCTCTTGGCTTGGTTTTTGCTCTGACATACACTGTCAACTGTGGGACCTTATGTGACGTGTGTGTGTGTGTGCCTTTCCAAATCATGTCTAATGAATTGAATTTACCACAGGTGGACTCAAATCAATTTGTCGAAACATCTTAAGGATGATCAATGGAAACAGGATGCACCTGAGCTCAATTTCGAGTCTCATAGCAAAGTGTCTGAATACTTAAACATGTTTAACCTTTTTTTTAACTAGGCAATAGGTTAAGAACAAACTCTTATTTACAATGACGGCCTACCGCGGAACAGTGGGTTAACTGCCTTGTTCTGGGGCAGAACGACAGATTTTTACCTTGTCAGCTCGGGGATTCGATCCAGCAACCTTTCGGTTACTGGCCCAACGCTCTAACCAGTAGGCTACCTGCCACCCCATACTTATGTAAATACGGTATTTCTGTTTTTATTTTTAATACATTAGCAAACATTTCTAAAAACCCGTTTTCGCTTTGTCATTATGGGGTATTGTGTGTCGATTAATGAGGCAATTTTTTTTATTTTATCCATTTTAGAATAGTGCTTTAATGTAACAAAATGTGGAAAAAGTTAAGGGGTCTGAATACCTTCCAAATGCACTGTAACTACCTTATCTATCACTGATATCGTTATTGATATTGTTCTTGTTCATACTGTATATTATTTTGTTCTTTCTCTACTGCCATTGACAATTTTTTTTATATATATATATATATCTTTTTTTTATTTACTTTTGATATTGCTACTATGCAAATACGCAAGTAACCAATTCACTGTACCGTTTACACCTTCTGTATCCTGTGCATGTGACAAATAAACTTTTGATTTAGTTTGATATAGTGTGTGTTTACCAGAGACAGTGATTTGAAGAACAACAACCTGCATTTAAGTCAGAATAGGATATAGGCCAATGACTAGATCAAGTGTACTTACTCACTCTGTTTAGCACATAGCCTCATGTGAATCCTTAGAGAGATGGGGTTTTGGCTTAAGAGGGTGTGAACTATGCTGAAGGGGTGTAGACAAAGAACAGCTCTGCAGTAGGTGTACCAAAACATTCAAGGGCCATTTTCTCCCAAAAATGGGGCTACAAGTTCATTAACATTCAAAGAACAATTACTTTCCCATTTGTTCAACTGCCATTAACAATACACAATTTTCTAGCTTTGAGTGTCTACTTTTATCCAATGTATAGAAGAAAAAAAGAAAGAAATTCAAATGTTGCTACACAAGACCGAATCGAGGCAGTGAGTCACATATATGGCCATGGTCTCTCTTTGTCACTCCTCCTTTCCACTCCCCATGCTCTCGCTGTTGTCTCTGTTTAAAGCAGTGCATTGTAAAGGACAGTGGAGTGTGTGTGTGTGTGTGTGTGTGTTTCTGCTCTCCTAGTCTGTACTACTGTCTAACCTACTTAAGATCCTTTCATTCTGCCCTGACAAACAGGATGGGTTGCAGGCATTACACATCAGTACTGACATACACAAGACAACACACACACATGCCAGCATACAGCTGCTACAGCCACGTCCAGAATTAGCTCCAAGCTCCTGATGTTCGCTCATCTTCCTCCTCTCTCTCGTTCTCTGCTCTTTTCTCTCTCGCGTGCTTTCTCACTGCTCGCTCTCTCTCTTTCTCTCTCTCATTTTCTCTATCTCTCTGTCTTTTCTCCACGCTCCCTCACTCCCCCTCTTTTTGTCCCCGTCCTACAGTCTTTCTCTCTCTCTCCCACTCTCTCACTTCGCCTGCTGTGCTCTCCCTGCCTTCACTGCTGCCTCATCTCTCTCTCTCTCACTCGCTTCCTCTCTGAGCCTGTGTGGGGTGTGTGTGTGTGTGTGTGTGTGTGTGCCAGTGAGCGCGTGGGAGACCACATCTTCTTAGTCAGAAGCAGGATAAAGCATGGTAAGCAGCCTGTCTCTTCTCTCCTGACTGACTGACTGAGGTTTTGTGTTTTGGTTGCTCTTTCTGCATGTGTTAGAGGGTAAAGAAGGATTATTGTTTTTGTGTGTTTTAGAAGGGTTGGGGAGATTGTGTCTCTTTGAGTAGTTGGGGTATTATGTGTGTGTTGGTTTGTCAAGGTTTGTGTTTTGACTGTAAAAAGTGTGCTATAGCTCAATTTGTACTATGCTGTTGTCAATTAGCTAGCTACCACTCACATCTTCATATATTTTAGTTTTTATTTATTTGGATCCCCGTTAGCTGTTGCTGATGCAGCACCTACTCTTCCTGGGGTGTACTAACACACAGTAGCATTGCTTATCTAGGCTTGCTGAAACCTGTAGCTGGCTATCTCAACAATGGTCTGTTTTAAATGTTTTATTTCAACTTTATTTTGACAGGGCTGTGACCAAGGTCTCTTTTACAGATGAGCCCTGTATCAAACATACACATCAATATACACGCCAATACACTAAAAGCAAATCCCAATCATATAGAACAAACACATTCTTCAGCGAAAAGGTCTGAGTGAGTTTTGAAATCCGAATAGATGGCATGCCATTCTCTCCGTAGGGATAAAACTGGACTAGGAGTACTGCATTAGATAGTGGTTTTAGATCACATGGTCTCAGGTGTTGGCCTCGGGTGATAGTGCTGTCTTGCTGCTGTACCTAGATGTGGTATTGGCAGAAAGCCAGGACTTGGATGTTACTGTGCTCTAGCTTCATCCAGGTGTATTGACTCATTTTCTCTGGGTCTGTAGCAGCTTTGTACTGGCATCATGAAGCTTAGTATCTTGTCAGTGCTGTTGAAAGCAGTTCAATATTAGTTAGAGATGGCTATTGTGCAAGGTTGTTTACTAGTCAGAGCAACACTTCGGTTCTCTCTCTCTCTCTCTGTGTAATGGTTGTAGTGCCTCTGATCACCATAATAGTTTCCCTTCTGCGACATGGAGCGAGAGTTAGACAGAATCGCCCACATTCAGCGCAACAGAACTCGAGGACTGTTTCATAATGTTTATAATTCGCTGTCAGTCCAGTTACAGTGGTATAGGGCTGTTTGGCTCTAGTCAACGCCACATGACGTGTGTGTGTGTGTGTGTGTGTGTGTGTGTGTGTGTGTGTGTGTGTGTGTGTGTGTGTGTGTGTCCTTCCACCCTGTTCCTGGGGTGAAGCCGGGGTGAGGAGGGGTTCTGTTTGCCTCCAGAGTGGTGCCCTCTGGGGATGAGTACGGGCTGCTGGCTCTTGGTCTGAGCTGTACACATGGATAAAGAACATGCGTAACGCGATTATGAGTGAGGCACAGCATTCAGGACAAATCAGGTGGGAGAGAGAGATGGAGGGTGATAAGAGAGGGAGAACGTACATTACGGTAGAAAAAATGAAGAGGGCGAGTGGCAGGAACAGGAGCTTCTGTTTTACCCAGAGGCCTTGCACTTCCGTCTGGATGCAGCGCGTGTGTGCGGTGAAGTGTTTGGTGTGTGCCAACCTAATCTAGCTGTAGAGTGGGCGATGCCACGCCACAGATAGGTTGGCTATGCTTTCCACTACTACACACTTGGCTATGTCGAACAACATCGTCAGCCCTGGATGGACACGAGAGAAGGCTATAATCACCGTGGTTCTTTCCAGGGATCACACTGCTAAGCTTAAGGATATACACACACACACACACACACACACACACACACACACACACACACACACACACACACACACACACACACACACACACCTGGCGACTGTCCAGACGTGAGTTAGTGTTATTTACTGCAGGTAAATAAGGCTAACTGTGGGAGAATATCTATTTCCCCAAGCCTTTGTTTCCCTCGTGTTGACAGAACCATGTCATAATTTCACACAACAGTCATGTTACTAATTATACCGAACAAAAATATAAATGCAACATGCAATAATTTCAGAGTTATAAGGAAGTCAGCCAATTTATATACATGTATGAGGCCCTAATCTATGGATGTCACATGACTGGGAATAAAGCTCGTTAGCGTGGATCAGAAAACCAGTTAGTATTTGCCTCATGCAGCACGACACATCTCCTTCACATAGAGTTGATCAGGCGGTTGATTGTGGAATGTTGTCCCACTCCTCTTCAATGGCTGTACGAAGTTGCTGGATATTGGCAGAAACTGGAAAGCTGTCGGACATGTCGGTCCAGAGCATCCCAAACTTGCTCAATATCCGGTGAGTATGCAGGCCATGGACGAACTGGGGCATTTTCAGCTTCCAGGAATTGTGTCCTTGCGACATGGGGCTGTGCAGTATCATGCTGAAACGAGGTGATGGCGGCGGATAAATGGCACGACAATGGGCCTCAGGATCTCGTCACGGAATCTCTGTGCATTCAAATTGCAATTGTGTTCGTTGCCTGTACCTTATGCTTGCCCATATCATAACCCCACCGCCACCATGATGCACTCTGTTCACAACGTTGACATCGGCAAACCACTCGCCCACACATCCTGCAGGTGAAGAACCCGGATGTAGAGGTTCTGGGCTGGCGTGGTTACACGTGGTCTGCGGTTGTGAGGCTGGTTGGACATACTGTCAAATTCTCTAAAATGACTTGAGGCGGCTTATGGTAGAGAAATTAACATTAAATTATCTGGCAACAGCTCTGGTGGACATTCCTGCAGTCAGCGTGCCAATTGCAAGCTCTCTCAACTTGACACATCTGTGGCATTGTGTTGTGTGACGAAACTGCACATTTTAGAGTGGCCTTTTATTATCCCCAGCACAAAGTGCACCTGTGTAATGATCATGCTGTTTAATCAGCGTCTTGATTTGCCACACCTGTCAGGCGGATAGATTATCTAGGCAAAGGAGAAATGCTCACTAACAGGGATGTAAACCAATTTGTGCACAGCATTTTAGAGAAATTATATTTGTGTGCGTATGAAACACTTCTGTGATCTTTACATGCTGCTTTTATATTTTAGCTCAGTCTCTCATCGGTGTGTGTGTTTTGAAACTATGAACAATCAGTATTAAGCAGCAGTCCCATGACACTCCCACTTGTCTCTGTAATAAATGTCCATTGGTTTGTCCTTGCACCCTCCGCCCCCCCTATAATACACACACACGTAGACGTTGATTGATGATTGGAGCAGGAGTCTGAGGTCAGCTCAAGGAGGACCACAGGGACCCTATGGTTGATATAGAGACACGCGCACACACGTCACCGAGTCTGACAGATCAGTAACACGAGGTGAAAAGGTGCATGTAGCCACCTGACTCATACGTGAACAAACTGACAAAACGAAAGCCTAACCCAAGCGACGTGTGTAATACCACCTTCCCTTTTTCAAAGTGTCATTCCGTGTGTGTGAGGTGGTTAGGTAGGTAGCCTAGTCGGGCCATTAACCCGAAAGGTTGCTTGTTTGAATTCCCAGAGGCCACAAGGGGAAAAATCGCTCTATCTGCCCTTGAGAAAGGCACTTAATCCTAATTGCTCCAGGGTGGCCGTCAATAATGTCTGATCCCCGGCCGTGACACCACTCTCTGATGGTGTCTCGGGGAGTTGGGATATGCACCCCCCCCCCCCCGCCCCCCCCCCCCCCCCCAAAAAAAACTGGTTTCACATATCATACTCGTACAGTTTACACACTTCTACATGCAGTGAAACAGGACCAAAATATGCTCCCCTTATTTGACCTTTTGTTTGTGTGTGTGTGTGTGACCCCGTCCATTATACTCTCTTAGCACTATTCTCATCCTCCATTACGAAGCCAATCCTTTTCTGCAGTTGCTCCCTTAGCAGCCCATTTGATTTGCCAGTTTGACACAACTCTCATTGTAGTTTTCACATGTAATAATAACAATAGCATATATCTTTTGTTGCTGAGCTGGGTTTTGCTTTCTGTTGCAGCACTGTGATGGTTTATCGTAGTATTATTCCAGGCATCCTTGGATTGAATATCGAACTTAACACTATGAGGATAGGTCTCTGTCTTGTTGTCTGTACAGTAGAGTAGGGGTGGGAGAACGCGAGTGCGTAACCATAGGACAAAACTCCTGTTTGACTGTCAACATTTGAACTGGGCCTCTTCCTGCCTTGTATTTGTATCCAGGGCCAGTGTGAGATGCAACTGTTGTCCACCACCCCAGTAGGGGCGCTGTTTTGTCTGTCCTCCCTCTCCTGCCTCGCCCTGCCTGCGGCTGCCACTGGCTGTTGTGTGTTAATCCTGTTCTCTTCTCCCTCCCTCCTTTCCCCTCTTCCCCTATCTCTCTCACCTCTTTTCCCCCCCTTTCTCTCCCTCTCCCCCTTATCGCTGTCTTCCACGGTACCGTCCCTAGGCCCGGCTCCCCTCCTGCTCATCCACTTATAGTGTCTCTGAGGTACCTCAGCATGTGTCAATCTTCCTGCGTCGCCATGGCAACCACCCCATCCACCACCCCACCCTCATTTCTATCTCCCGTTCTCGTCGGATACCCTCGTTCCTGCCTCCTTCGAGACCCTTCCACCATCCTTTCCTCCTCCTGTCGTCCCCTCCCTACACCCTTCCACCTGCCTCACCCCTCCTCTCCCCTTACTGTAATCCCCCCAACCTCTCAAACAGGCATGCATCTCACTGATGACCCAAGAGTTTATACATCTGGAGACACTCTATATAAGGTTTTAGAAGTATTATTTTGTTGTAGGCTATTTCTTGAGTTTTTAAGTTTACCGGCTAAATGTTCTTGTTTGACTCATGTTTTATTTTTCAACCCTTTTTTAAAAATATCGTAGAACATCATTATTCATAATTTTTCTATATCTTTTTTTTAATCCTTCCCATGTTCCAAAGCCCCTCAATATCGTGCAAACTGATGACCTCCTGCGCTGACCTGGAGTATCTGTCACACACACACACACACACACACACACACACACACACACACACACACACACACACACACACACACACACACACACACAGTGTAGCTGTAGGGGAGACAGAGTCAATCTCTGAACTCTCGCTTCTCTTCATTATAAACCCTCTCTGTCTGCCTCCCAAATGGCACCCTATTTTCTTTATAGTGCATTACTTTTCACCATGGCCCACAGGGCTCTGGTCAGAAGTAGTGCACTATAAAGGGAATAGGGTGCAATTTGGGATGCATACTCACTCTATTGTTCCTTAGGCTTCAAATCTAATCCACTCTTAGATGGATCATTTTAAAAATACCTCCTGTCCTAATCATCACACTTCCTATAGAACCATGGGATGAGTAACCGTGTTTTTTTGCTTTGTGATCATTTAGGCACCGCAACGTTTTCAGACTTAGTCAATGATAGTTAACGTATAAATAGTATGTTCATATTCATGCGGTTCAGGGCGTTTTAACTTTTTTCATGTTTGATTTGTCTTTGTTTGTTTAAATAATTGTTAGTCATTGCAGTCAGTCATTACCTGTGTAGTCTCTCTCTCATCTCTCATCTCAGTCTCAGCAGGTGTGCTTGCTTTGTAGTGGGTTTGACGGGTGGGAATTGGAGGTGTGTGTGTGTGTGTGTGTGTGTGTGTGTTTGGCATGGTTGTCCGTGGTATGTGTGTGGACCAGGTGAGTGACTGTCCTGTGGCTTTCTCCAGGCTGCACGGAGAGAGTTCAGGGCTCACCTGGATGAGGTCACCACGCTCCAGTCTAGGTACTCTACCTTGGACCAGGTAAATGGTTACACGCACACACACGCACACACACACACCACTCTCAGGGCCATCAGAAAGGCCTCCTGTCGTCTCAGGTCTGTGACAGGCTCCGTTTATCACTAGAGGGCATTCAGCAGTGTTGCCATCCTGGCCCACAGGCTATGATTGATCCATCTGATTGGGTAATCACCGAGTAAGGGGTTTTTCAATTGCGCTCTCATGTCTTTCTTTTAGTCCCCAGTAATCAGTCCTCATTGGCATTCATCGACATGTTAACTCATCTGTTTCTGCTTCACATCTCATCTTGATGACATACTGTGAACGTGGACATTGTGGCGGTGGTTGTGTGTGTGTGTACTGTCCCTGTGTCTGTTTCTCAGTATCTTTTGGAGCATCTGGCAAAGACAATCATATTTCCTTCCCGTTCATCCATTTCTTCACTCTGTCATTTATTCATTCAATTATTCACCCGATCCTTCCCTTCTCTGTTCGCCTCACTGTTTCATCCATGACGTCTGGTATGGGCATAATGAGCAGCGGAAGAAAGATAGAAGAGAGGAGAAAGGGAGGGAGAGACCCAGTGCTGGCAGATGGATAGCATCAGCGACCACACAGTGAAGCGAGTGACTATGTTCCCTCCACTTGGCATGTTCCTGTGAGACCGTTGTCATGGTAAAGGCAGACGAGCCTGCCTGCCTACGTATCTGCTCAGTGGAGTGTGCGCGTGCGTGCGTGTGTGTGTGTGTCTAGCATCTCCCTAGAGACCGTCTCCTTTCAGATATTTTCCCTCCAGTCTTGTTGTGTCCTAGCTATTGTGATGACTTCTCGTCCTACTGCGTAGTCGCTGTTTGTCTAATGCAATGTTGTTGTTGTTGTTTAGGTTGAGCGCTTAAGGGGAGCTCAGCTCCTGCCTTACTATTATTTATGTAGTCTAACCCGTTTATCTCCAGCCTCGGCGAGTTGATCCATAGTATTACACAAGGCCAATGTTGACAGAATCCTCCATATCCCATTTCCCCAACCTTCACCTCATCTCACCGCTAGCCTTTGTTTTGTTGCCTGCGTGGCCATTATTTCCCTTCCACTTATGGTGCTAAGATGGGTGTACTGTACTGTACAGACCTGTTTTAACAGGTGGTTCTACTAAATCTACCCTCCACCACCACCACCCCCACCATTACCCGGGCCAGTACGGCTCAGTGTCTTACTGTGCATCTGTGTTGAGACGTATTAGTTTCAGTAACGCTGTGTTGCACCTGCTCAGTCATCCTTCCTCGCCCTGAGCACACATCGTTCTGTGTTCTCTCATTCTTTTTATCACTTCATCCCCTCCCTCACTTTTATCTTCAGGTACAGCTGTTCACGTCTCAACTCTAGAACTTGACGACCTCTAGTTAGGTTATAGATCAGTTTATTCCTACTGTCTGTTGGTTCATTCAACCCTGGCGGGTTACCTAACCTTAAACTGCGGATGACTTGTAGCTACTGTTTCCTAGCGTTCCTCTGCTCTGTCTGTTGTAAAACTCTTGTCTCTGTCATGTCCTGTCCATATGCTACTGTATTGTAGCTCCACTCTAGGTTGGAGGGGCTCAACGAGGACCACAGAGGCCATAGCAGGACCTACGACTCGCGAGTAACTACCCCCCACCCCTCTCTGTTGTTCTCTCTTTCTCTCTCTCCTTTCTATCACTCACTCTATCCTCAGTAGCAATCTATTTATTATTCTAACATACATTCTCTCCTTTTTTGAGTAGCTGTATCGTGTGGTGGAATCTATGGATTATCAGTTCCGTTCACCAGTAGTCTTTTTCTCTCTGCTCATCCTCTGTTCTTTTCGCCATTACGATGCCACGTATTTCTGGTCTCTCGCTTTCGTTCGTGTGGGCTGTAGGACCATGCTGTGCCTCCTCACTCTCATCCCTTCCTACTCTCTCTCTCTCTCTCTCTCGGCTCTCCCCGTCAGTGTTTTTGACTGCATCGGTGTTTCATCAGTAGTGCTGGTCTTTTGAGTTGTGGTTGGTTGGTTGATTTTTAATCTTGGTCGTACTGTGTGTACTGTGGTAGAGAGGGTCTCTGTCTGTTCCACCAGACCTTAGCTTGCACCATGTGTCACTCTCCTTTTAGGCCAGGGGCATTGGGTCTCAGAGGTTCCAGGTAGGGGTTATATACGTACTGCAGACAGTATTTTTTATATATATATATATATATATATATATATATATATATATAAAATACTAACACCTGTAAAAGGCCGCTGTACTATTGTGATGTGAAGGGAATCCCACCTCTTTCCCAAACCAACTCTAAACCAAACCTAGGCCTACATGGCCTACAAACCTAGGCCTACACCTAGGCCTACATGGGGTACAATCAATGAAGCTGTGGCCCTTATCCATTCCCACTTTCCCCATACACATGTTCTGCTCAGTGAGACGAATCCACTATCCTTGGCCTAAGGGATCCTCATCTTATCGCTTTTGTTTATTGCCATTCATGTTCTGAGGATCGTTTTGATTGTGATTGTCCCTATGTTCTGCGTTAGAAGTTGATGGATGTGTAGAATGTATATGGCCCTTCCAGTATATTAGAGCCAGTGTGGAATGTTTTCGTCCTTTTTGGACAGAGGCCTCTATTCCCATTGTGGTCTCACCTCAACCATTTCTCTCTCGCTGTTCTTCTTCCATTTTTTCCCCCCTCTATTTTCCTTCTCTTTCTCGCTCTCTCTCTCTCTCTCGCTGTCTAGGTTCAGTCACGGTGTGGCAGCAAAGAGAACATCCTGAGAGCTAGTAAGTTATTTGATTGAGAATTTTCTGTGAGTGTGTGTGTGTGTGTGTGTTAGTGCTTATTTTTCTCTCTCAATTTCATTTTTTATTTATTTAAAAAAAAAGTACATTAAATGCACTATGCTTTATGTGGATTTAATGCTGTAATGACACTGAATAAAACAATACAAGTCCCATGATGGTAGTAACTGACCACTTATTAACCATCAGTTATTCACATCACATTACTTGAAGTAGCCTGCTCAATGGATTATGGTCATTGTAGTTAGTTTAGCTCAGAAAACGTGATAGTTATGTTGAACTTTGGCCTATTGGAAACTGCAACTCCCTATTACATTGCACAGTTTGGCCATTACCTGATTTGTTTCTAGAGAAACTGCAGCGCAAGGTGTGCAAAATGGAAAACGCGAAATGGAATTCAAATAATTGAACTGACATCTGTCAATTAGTTGATCGCTCATCACAGTCATAGTATGTGTGATGGTGAAAGACAACTATGCTCGGTCCATCAGGTCACAGTGCAGTGGACATCACCAAGGTGGCCCGCCGGCACCGCATGTCTCCCTTCCCCCTCACCTCCATGGATAAGGCCTTCATCACTGTACTGGAGATGACCCCTGTGCTCGGCACTGAGATCATCAACTACAGAGGTGGGTCGGACTGACTGACTGACTGACTGACTGACTGACTGACTGACTGACTGACTGACTGACTGACTGACTGACGTAGGAAAATTGACGGACGGACTGACTGACTGAAGTAGGAAAATTGACGGACTGACTGACTGAAGTAGGAAAATTGACGGACGGACTGACTGAAGTAGGAAAATTGACGGACGGACTGACTGAAGTAGGAAAATTGACTAACGGACAGACAAAAACACAAATGGAAGGACCGACGGAGAGGCAGACAGAAAGCTCAGTCATGGCCGCGTCACCGGACATGCCTTTCTTATGATCCCTAACATCAGCCATACTGCTCACTCAGTCTTCACTACTGTCTGTAGATGTTCTGTATGGCTGTTGACGCCATACCCTCTCTATACCCCTGACCTACTGTCTGTAGATGTTCTGTATGGCTGTTGACTCCATACCCTCTCTATACCCCTGACCTACTGTCTGTAGTTCCCTTTACCTATTGTCTGTAGTACTGTCTGTCTGTCTGTATCATATGTGTGTTGAGCCCATGATGTTTCTGTTCCTACAGCTGTTCCACCTGACCCAGATGCTCTCCATTCCATCCTGTCTATCGGTCTGTCTGAGTCCCCGCCTACCTGCCTGTTCTCATCTTTCATTGGCTTGATTGTTGATTGATTGATTGTTTTGCAAGCCAATAAACAGCACACACCTCTTGACTGTTGCATACACCTCCCTAACCATCCAGACCTTTGGCCAAGGGTATGTAGTTCTGTCCCTGAGCCGTTCTTGTCTATTAATGTTCTGTGTTATGTCATGTTTCATGTTTTGCGTGGACCCCAGGAAGAGTAGCTGCGGCTTTCGCAACAGCTCATGGGGATCCTAATAAAATACCAAAGAAGTCCCTAGACCCCACATTGATGGTCCAGGTTTTGACTTCACATAGGTCAACTTTAGGTGCTTAGCCTGCTTGTTTACAGCAAGTAATCTGGGGTTTTCAAAGACACACTTGACAGTACATTTTACACCATGAATAGAGCTGGGGAAACTAGCTTCTGGTAGAATTGACCCATGGCTCTCTAGAATACGGAGCATTGTCACCCATACATAACTAGAGTCCATAGTAGACACAAGTCCAGAATGAAAACCGGGTCCGTATTTTATTTCTGTCTCCATCCATCGTCTTGTTTTCTCTGCCAACACTTAACTGAGAGCAGTGTCCGGTGCATGTTGAATGACTCATGGCCTCAGTCACCTTGCTGCCTGCAGTGTGTTGCTGTTTGGTATATTTATGGCTTCTCTGTGTGTGTCTATGGGAAGGGGTGTGCAGTGCTATATATTGGGGGTGGTTGGGATAATGTAGCACGTGTGTGAGCAACAACGATGGCCCCTAACCTGCGTGGCCCCCGGCAGGCCATGGTGGAGCAGACCCCATTAAGCCCATTTGGCCCCTGAGTGGGGCGGACTGCAAAAAAACACCGTACTTTATCACAGCCAGCACAGGAGGAGCGCCAAAGCAGGAGAGGAGAGCCGTGGCTGGGGGCCCGGGGGCCAATCATGCTAATGCCGCCTCCTCCCTGGGGCCCTGGCATTACACAGGTCAGTGACGTCATCGGTGATGTCATGCCTCCCTCCTCACCACCAACCACCACCCCACTGAAAAGAAAATGAAAAAAATAAACGACACCACCCCACTGCCTGCCCACTTCCCAGAGTACCCACTGCCCAGACCATGGCAGACAGGGTTGGGGGTCTGGGGGGGACGGGACGACGACAACACCCTCCTCTCTCTTCACTGGGTCATTTCACCTCCTGACCACTAAGGGGCAATAGAGGGACTAGGCCGGGCCATAGGCTGCTACTAGTGCTGATGTTGCGGTTGCTTCTGAATCTGTTGCATGATCTGGCTGCTTGCAAAACCCACCCACTATCCTCCTCCTCATATTACATTAGTATTGTACATTTATGGAGGACCTTTCACCACGATGGCCTGAGCAGTTGGGTTCAGTGACCACGCCGTGTTAGAATAACTCGGGAGGAGTTTGTAACGTATGTAAAAAAAATAATAATAATAATAATAATTTTTTAAAAATGTAAATGCAGGAGTGGGCGAGCTTTACTCTGCCATACCTACCGCCCTCTCCCTCTGCCAGCACAGCGAAGGTCAAATGTGAGGGCTCAGAGTTCATCCGCCCCCTGCCAGTTGTGACTGGCATCTATGTGGGTAGAAGAGCTGCCCACCCAGGCAGCACATAGACACACAGGGGAGAAGGTGTAAGTTGAACACTGGGGAAACAAAACACCCCACAGCTCAGACAAAACGTCTCGGAACAACCATGTTCTTTGTGCTTGTTAAGTTTTTTTTGCAGGGCGTCCTGCTCCATTGATTTCATTTGTTCTCTGCTCCAAGCCTGAATAATAGATTTGTATATGTTAGAGACGTTTCCGTTTTTCTCCTTTCTCTATCTTTCCTCCTCCATCTCTCTTTCTTACGCCCTCTCTCTCTTTCTGTCGGCCATGAGAGAAGTGAGTGACCCAGTTCTGGGAGCACTTTCTGTGTTGTCATTTCCCATCTCCCATCATCTGCATAAGCAACAGCCGCTGGGCACAAGGTCGTCGTCCACCACGGGACGGGGGAGGCACCCAACCAATCAGGCGCGAGCGAGTAAGGCCTAGAGCTAGGCACACTGCAGAGAGTGGGACAGGAAGGAACACACACTCTTTGTGACGTTGACGCACAGAGGGTCAGGGAATCACAAAGCCAGTGCATGACCCCATCACTAACGTAACCCAAGAACACATTCAGGAAGGTGATGACACAAGAAGTCCCAGAACAAAAGGGCTCGAGAGAGAGCGATAAGTTCACCTCACCAATCAACAGTGGTTGTAGGTCGCCTGAGGGTGGTCTAGCAGTTTGAATCCCACCCACTGTCCAAAAAGAAAGGAGGACCAAGGCACTCTTCACCTGCTGGCCTTTGAACAGTCTCTCCTCCCAACTGTCCTGTCTCTGAAAGAAAACAGGATGTGTAGGGGCCCGACTGTGTGGGATAAAGTTGAGCATCTCTCACACCGTGAGTTAGTGCATCACGACGGGCCATAGGCTCTCTGAGACCAACCCAAAGTAAATATGGGCGATGGTGTAACGGCTGCGCCAGGAAAAACTGTTCATAAATCTTTGAAATGGCGTGTTGACTCTCTCCGATGGCAGTAAGTAAGGTCTCAGGGTACTTTACAAAGTGCTGTTTTGTCTTGTTGGTTAATATAATGATAAAAGGAACGCCTAAGAGATTGATGGGCCCATAGAGCGGCGGAGATTGGATATTTAAACTAAATTCAGGAGGTGGAGGCTGTGCCGGTGTAGCAGAAGGGTGTTGTAAGAATCACTGTTGGTGTTTTGGTAGTAAAACTATCACAGGTGCGCACACATACACACACACACCAGTGTACATCATGCATCAGTCTGTCTGTCCTGTTATGAGGAAATAAAGTGTAGTGGGAATATTTTATGGTATCTGTCTTTGTTTGTTGCTCCTGTTGTGATGTGTAATGCATCAGGTTGCCATGTTCCTTAGCTAATAGAGAGCATATGTTTCTATTTTTGAGGGCCCCTTGTGTCTACCTGTCTCGTCGTTGTGTGTATTTTCGGCTATGTGTGTAGTTGAGTTCTGTCTTGCGTTCCATGGGGAGTTGTGCGATGTTATTAACCAGCTACATTTTGGTTGTCTTGTCAGCCAGCTTGACGGAGGCGAGGCGAGTGTGTCGTGGCTCTCCGTTCGCTGTGTATTCGTCTGTTTCCATAGATACCTCCGTATCCATCTGTTTGATCACGGTATAAAAGACATGCTCTATATTTAGCTGCTCATCAGATGTGGTATTTTAGAACAGTAAGTCTCCTCTAATCATCCTTCAATAGAGGAGAAGCCCGCTCTCTCTCTTTCGCTCTTTCTCGCCATCTCTCTCTCTCTCTCTCTCTCTCTCTCTCTCTCTCTCTCTCTCTCTCTCTCTCTCTCTCTCTCTCTCTCTCTCTCTCTCTCTCTCGCTATTTCTCTATTTCTCTCTCTCTCCCGCTATTTCTCTCTTTCTCTATTTCTCTCTATCTCTCTCTTTCTCTTGTTCTCTTTTTCTGTGTCGTTCACCATGGCTGTGTTTTCTCTTCTCTTTTATGTGCTGAGAGTGAGCTCCCCGCTCTCCCCAGAGGAGTGTGTGTGTGTGTGTGTGAGGCTGTAATTAGTAGCTCCGCTGCGTCAGCGTTAGCTAGCGTCACAGTGTAACACTTGGCTCCCCAGCCTTCTCTTTCCCTCCCTCTCTCACACACACGCGCGCTCACGCACACACGCGCGCTCACGCACACACACATCTAGCAAGGGTTTCATGTGATGTAGGCTTATCTGTGTGTCTCGATTTTGTCTTCACAACACCTACTCAACACTCTGTCTTGTCCTACCAGCATCTGTCTCTGTGCTGTTGTCAACAGATTGTGTGGCAGCATGGTTATAACTTATGTGTTCTCTGGCCCATCCTCACTGCACTGCATACACACACAAGCATTAACCAAAACATAGAGGGACACAGCCTACCCCGCCAGCATGCATATCACACCTTGTGTACTCCTCCAATTGATGTGTGAAATGACAAACTTGTTTCTCCTCTCTCTCTCTTTCCCTCGTACCTTTTCCCTTATTTCTACTCCACTGTACTTTGCTCTACTATTGTAGATGGGATGGGTCGAGTCTTGGCGCAGGACGTTTACGCCAAAGACAACCTGCCTCCATTCCCTGCGTCAGTCAAAGATGGCTATGCCGTGCGAGGTGAGATGCCAGGACTAGTGGGCGTACAGTAGTTTGAGCGATTACAAACATTCAATGCTCGACTTTAATGCTTGTTTTTGTGTCTTTGACCATTGCACCCTTCAGCTATTTATGTCTCACAGTTCTCTCGCTCTCTCCTGCTATCGCTTTCCCCATCCATCCCTCCTTCTCTCTCTCTTCCTCTCAGCGGCTGATGGTCCTGGGGATCGCTTCATCATTGGAGAGTCACAGGCAGGACAGCAGGTGAGGTCCTTTACAGTTTGTGGGCCCTGATATTCTGGAGTGTTGCTTTGAACGTACTATAACAAGAGCTTCTTTCCCTTTTCCTGTGTGAGTCCGTGTATTCCCATGGGCTGTCCTGCAGTGTGGAGTTACACAGGTCACTGGCTCAGCTGTGATTACAAGACTCCACAGAGACAGACCATGTCCTCTCTCTACCTCTACACAGAGTTATATTGGGCTCTACTCTACACACAGACCCCGTCTCTGCAACGCTCCGCTCGGCTTTCTTACAATTGTCACACGGCCTCCACTATGGAGCCTCATGTTCAAGAGTTGCTCAAGTGCGTCTTGTGAAAATGGCGTACAGTTGATTAGATTTTTCCCAATTGAAATGTTAACACTACTCCATGCCGGCAGTTATAATGCATAATTATGCCGCTATAATGCCTTAAAAGTCTAGCCATAAGCATGTTTAACACCTATTTATAATGTTCAACTTGTGTGTGTCCCTATAGCCCACCCACACGGTGATGCCGGGTCAGGTGATGAGGGTGACAACGGGGGCTCCTATCCCCTGTGGGGCGGATGCTGTGGTGCAGGTGGAGGACACTGAACTGCTCCGGGAGTCTGAGGACGTGAGTCAACTTCCTGTCCCAATCTCAATTTGTCACAACGAGCTTTATTGGAATACACTGTACAATAACATACGATCTGTCTCTCTCCTCTCTCTTTCTCAACTCACTCCCCGTTTCCCTCAACACTCTCATCTGTCTCCTGTACCTCCTCTCCACCAACTGACAGCTTTTCTATATTGTACATACACTTACTCGTCTGCCACAATCCTCTTCCTTACAATATACTGTACTGTATTTTCTTCACTAAACCTGTATGTCGTTGCAGGGCACAGAAGAGCTGGAGGTGCGGATCTTGGTACAGGCACGCCCTGGACAGGACATCAGGTGAGCGAGAACTTTTAGGTTGTACCAATCAGGACTGGTGGGGTCAATTCCATTTAAATCCAGTCAATTCAGGAAGTAAACTGAAATTCCAACTTTCCTTATTGCTGTTCTGTATCAGTACTATACCACACAGTGCCAGCCCTCTATCTCCCCTCCCTCCAGGCCTATAGGTCATGATATAAAGCGTGGGGAGTGTGTCCTGTCCAAGGGAACCCACATGGGCCCCTCTGAGATTGGCCTGCTGGCCACCGTAGGAGTCACTGAGGTGGAAGTGCAAAAGTTCCCCGTGGTGGCTGTCATGTCCACTGGCAACGAGGTGAGCGCAAGCTCGCATGCATGCACACACATTTTTGCCTTCTCTCATGGTGTCTTTAATACCTGGGTTTGAAGTTAGCGAGGCGGGTACGACAGCAACCGATTAATGGGTGGAATCCCAGGTCTGATGGGAAGATCTTGCAGGATGTGAGATGGTTTCCGATAGACAATGGATAATAAAGTAATCTTCTGTGTGTGTGTGTGTGTGTGTAGCTGTTGAACCCAGAGGATGACCTGCACCCAGGGAAAATCCGGGACAGTAACAGATCTACACTGCTGGCCACCATTCAGGAGCACGGATATCCTACCATCAACCTGGGCATCGTCGGAGACAAGTCAGTGAACATAACCCTCAATAACTATAGGCTTGTCTACCCTCCTAGAAAACATTGGGCCGGTTTCCATGGACACACATTACTCCTAGTCCAGGACTAAATCTGTGTCTGCAGAACTGTAGATAGATATATATATATACGATCAGAAAGATGGCAGGGTCTAAACTATGACCGTTCCCCTACAGCCCAGACGACCTCCTCAATGCCCTGAACGAGGGCATTAGCCGTGCTGATGTCATCATCACCTCAGGGGGCGTGTCCATGGGAGAGAAGGTAAGAACAAAATTAAATGTTTATTTATTTTTAAAGAGAGGGAGAGAAGGGGATGCGAGGTGGGGCAGCGAGAGGTCACTGTGTGTTTGTGAGAGCGAAATCAATTCCATCATGGCTAGATAGTAGGGGCTGGAACTCATTTTGGAATTCGCCACAACAGTTTGTTTTCTATGTTGAACCTCACGTACTGTCCAAGTCATGCACTCTGCTGCCATCTGTTGTTCTGACCCAGCTGTTACTCCTTAGTGATGAAGAGGCTGGTTTGGCTGACCTTTTGTATGTTTACTGCTTAGCTGAGTTCTCTGCTTCCCTCTTTGGGGTTTTCTGCTCCAATTACTTCTGTTATTGGATGACAAATTTACACCTCACCATCTGTCAGAGACTGGCAGACATGTTAGAGATGCACGAAGTTTCCATTCGATTCGAAGTGTAACCCTCTCCCATGTATTCTTTGCAATATCAGAATCGATTCAGTGAACTTTATTGGCATGAAATACACTGTAAATACAATATAATATCATACAATGTATCTCCTTGTGTTTCAGGACTACTTGAAGCAGGTGCTGGACATTGACCTCCATGCCCAGATCCACTTTGGACGGGTCTTTATGAAGCCAGGGTGAGACGTGATGGGGATTATTTAAAAAAATAAAAAATAAAAAAACAACAATATTATGGTACCAAAGTTTATGCCTTCTTAATTCATGAAGTGAGGGTGGTTTAGAAGAGATGAATAGCCAGTCATGAAGGTCTCACTCAGTTTTGTCTTCTCTACTCTTTAGTCTTCCCACCACGTTCGCCACTGTAGACATTGACGGGGCACGGAAACTGATATTTGCTCTACCAGGTATTTCTTATTGAGATCTGCATGTCATGTGTACTGTGTGTGTACAGTATTTTGTGTGTGTTTGTGTGTATATATGTTGTTGTTGAGTCTCAGGACTGGCAGGGGACCGCTGGTCTTGACAGATCTCAGGCACTCGCCTGTGTCTCTGCTCTGAGTCCAAAACGCCACCATTTACCAACCAAATATGTTTCCTTGAGGGAAACATGTTGTATTAATCCAGCAGCATGCCCTCAGACAGAGGTAATGTTCCTCTTTAATCACACTCCCCTTTCAGTTTCCACAGCATCCTGGAACCCTTCCAACCCACAGCAGCCATTTTTTTTCTCTCCGATTTGATCATTTTCATTTAGTAAATGAGTTGTAATTAGTATTAGAACTATGTTTGTGTGAGGGAATGTCTGTTTTGTATTTTTATATAAGCCCTCCAAAACCGTGCTCCTGTGTTTTATCTCAAACCCACACAGCCCAAAAACTCAAACCACAGCCAGCCCTGACCCCCATCCAACCAAACCTGAAATTTGACCCACCCAACCAACCAAAGTGCCCTACCTCCTCTCTTACTCAAGCCTGCTGACAACAGCCTCTTGTCCCTCTACTTTCCTAGCATTCGACCTGGCCCTCCACACCTCTTCAAAAGCCCCAGACCTGGACCCCTTAATCCCTTGCCCAGGCCCCCTGCTTCTGCCCGTCCTATTGCCAACCTGCCCCAGCCCCCCTGCCTTGTCTCTGCCCGTCCTACATATGACCGGAGGGCTAGTCTGTGGCTGTGGTGACCGCCACTCTTTTTATATTCCCCCTTTAAGGTAATTTCACCTTCAGAGACACAGGCGCCATTCGCATCGACCCTGTGCCCGACAGTGAGGCAAGCAGGGTGCCCATGCCACCGCCCCCGCGCGGAAGTAGGTGCTACCAACCTGGTCGACCATACTGTACCGTTCAGTGTGCTGCTCTCTACCTGAAAGCAAGCTTTCTTCAACTGAGCTCAGAAAACGGAATTTAAACTGAAAATGGGAAATGTTTTTTTTCTTTAAGAGTGCTTAACTGAAACTCGACCCAACTCAAATGATATGGGCTTCAAATTATCTAAAAAAATTATAACTTTTTATCAGGCTAAATGGATAAATTTTATTTTTGTCTCCCAGACTTTGGGCATGTTTGGGGGCATTTTTGTCTGTTTTTTATTGGTGATTAAACTAAACAAGATCACTACACCTTTTAGTGAACCCAAACTTGAATCTTAACAAAAGATAAAATAAACTTTAGTTTTTCTTTACTTATGTGATTTTTCTGTTCTGTTTTCTGAGAGAGAAATATTGTTTTGTTTCTTTAACGTTTCTGTGGCGTTGCTGTTGGTTCTGTCGCTCCTCGTTTTGTTTCTCAGTGTGTCCCCGAGCCGCTGTGAATATCTATCCCATGATTCCATGCTGTTGCTTGTTGTTGTGATTTGAGAGCGCCGCTCACCCTCTCCACCTGCTATTGCTACCCCTCACCTCTGCTTGTTGGTGTAAAGAGACAGCACTCACAAACTTGTCCCACTCTCCCCAAAGCGCTCTCACCCACCAGTCCCTCTTTGAACATTTAAAAAGGCAGAAGCGTACATTTCTCACCTGTCTGCCTCCCCATCCCTCCAGCCCCAGCCCAGGTCCACAGCCGCAGCCTGGGCCGCATACTGACAGGACAGTGGGGTGAAGAAAACCACTGCCCTATGCACTGAGCCCTTTTCCTGTCCTACAGGAGCTACTAGCTGGAGCATGTCAACAACAACAATGCTCCTCAACCCCAACCCGTCCAAACCTTCCCAGGCCTATCCTGCCGTCTCCCTCCTCAGCCCTGAACAGTGGTAATGTCCCCTCCTTGTCTCCCTCTCATCCTCAGCACCTCTCTCTCTGTTGGTCAGGTAACCCAGTGTCTGCTGTCGTCACCTGTAACCTCTTCGTCATCCCTGCTCTGAGGAAGATGCAGGGGATCCTGGACCCTCGACCCACCATCATCAAAGCCAGGGTAGGTTAACAGCACTGGCTGTTATGGAGGGTTTCTGGACACTAGGTCGTAAAATACAGGTTAAGACAGTGTAATAATTAAAGGCAGTAGCGTTAAAAAATGAACACATTTATTGGAACAGCGCTGTTGCTGATTCTAAACGATTAACATTGATAACGTGACCAACGGTCGGTAAATAAAGTTATAAAGTGGCTGTAGGTCATTTTAAAAACATTTACAGTGCATTCAGAAAGTATTCAGACCCCTTGGCTTTTTCCACATTTTGTTACGTTACAGCCTTATTCTAAAATGGATACAATCATTTTTTTCTTTCATCAACTTACACACAATACCCCGTAATGACAAAGCAAAAACAGGTTTTTAGAAATGTTTGCAAATGAATTAAAAATAAAAACAAAAATAACTTATTTACATAAGTATTCAGACCCTTTGCTATGGTACTCGGTATTGAGCCCAGGTGCATCCTGTTTCCATTGATCATCATTGAGATGTTTCTACAACTTGATTGGAGTCCACCTATGGTAAATTCAATTGATTGGACATGATTTGGAAAGGCACATACCTGTCTATATAAGATCCCACAGTTGACAGTGTATGTCAGAGCAAACCCAAGAAGACTCGAGGCTGTAAATGCTGCCAAAAGTACTTAAACAAAGTACTGAGGAAAGGTTCTGAATACTTATGTAAATGTGATATTTCTTTTTTTTTTTGCAAACATTTCTAAAAACTTGTTTTGCTTTGTCATTATGGGGTATTGTGTGTAGACTGATGAGGGGGGGAAAAACAATTTAATCCATTTTAGAATAAGGCTGTAACGTAACAAAATGTGGGAAAAGTCAAGTGGTCTGAATACTGAATACTTTCCACAGTTATTCTATGTGTTTTCTGAGTAGTTGGCTGAAATTCACTACAATTGTTTATTTTCACTTTGATGGCAAACTTTCTGTACTGCTAACATTCACTTCCAGTCATTTTCACACCGGCGCTAGTCCAATTAATGTATTTATTTTCTAACGCATCTGCATGGAATTATTACGTTGTCTTACGTTATTACGTTGTACTACCTAGTCTGGACACGGCTGAAATACAGGCACATAATGAAAAAGCGTGCCACCTTGCAGTCATGGTCCTTGGAGCCAGATATGCGGGTCCTTCGAGCTTGCTGCATAAGTTAGGGAGTTTGAGCGAGAGCTGGAGAGGGTTTTATACACATAGCAAATACGTTGGGGTTTAAAGTTGAGTGATGTCGTCATCCTGCGCCCTGCTCTCTCCTCTGTGTGTGCAAACAGCTGTCCTGCGATGTAAAGTTGGACCCTCGTCCAGAGTACCACCGCTGCATCCTGACATGGCACCACCAGGAGCCTCTGCCATGGGCACAGAGCACAGGTATTATCACATACTAAGTAATTACACAATAGTTTGTCCGCATGCGTTTGCATGGACAAATGGATAAGGGAAAATGCTTCTCCGAAAGTTTATCCTTGTCATTTTATTGACTCTTTCTGTCTCCCCACCCTCCTCTCCCTCTATCCCTTTCTAACCACCCTCTCTATCTCACTCTCTTTCTCCCCTTCTACAGGAAATCAGATGAGTAGTCGACTGATGAGCATGAGAAGTGCCAACGGGCTGCTGATGTTGCCTCCTAAAACAGAGCAATACGTGGAGCTGCATAAAGGAGAGGTTGTGGATGTGATGGTCATAGGACGACTATGATGATGTCATCTTACAGGGACAGATAGATAGACAGGAAGAGGAAGTGGTGCATGTCCACATATCATAACTATTCTGTAATATGTAACGGCACAGCTAGTTTTTATTGATTTGGATAATAAAGTTGATCAAGTATAATTAATCACGAACACAAAATAAAAGAGTACATACATTGATCATGAAAATATTAATTTGAAAAGATCATTGTATTTCAAAGACAAAATGTAATACCTTTTAAAAGTGGAGAAAAAATATATATAAAACATAAGAGATTTATTCTGTAATATATTATATTATTATTATAAGTATCATGATTATTATGATAATTATTAATATTATATTATCATATTAAGCAACTCTTGTTTCTCTTTCATCCTTGCAATTGCTTTGTGTGTTCAACCCTAGACCTTATAGATAGATAGCAGTAGCATTTCAATAGGAAGCTGTAGGTGCTTAACAGGATTAAAAAAGAAAGCCTAATTTCTTATCTCACAAAAAGGTTAAAAATACATCTTTTTTTTTACAACGAAAACCCTTTTGAGATTGTCAGAATTCCCCCTTGGTCTATGTTCCGATTCTCCACCCTTCTCCTAAAGTGTGCACTTGCACACTCCCAGTCATTTAAATGCATGGGTTTGGTGTAGGCATTGGCTGGAGGGAGTTTCCACCATTTGCTAAATCAATGCAAGAAAGTACATTTACATTTACATTTAAGTCATTTAGCAGACGCTCTTATCCAGAGCGACTTACAAATTGGAGTATACAGGAAAAGAGTGGAGAATCAGGATGTAACCTTGGTGCTCTGGCTTGATAGGAGGAGTGCTTTCAGGATCCTGAGGGTGCCTTTAGGTGACAGCTATCTTAACCTCCCTTTAGTATTCTTCTCTTCTATGCCACATTATATGGGCTTCATTATGCTTCATAATGGCTTCACACAGCTTTGCTTGTCGTTTATCTTGTGAGTCGTGTTTATGTGCGCAGTGCCAAAAGTGTCGGGCATCATGATGAGAACTGGGCCTGTATTTATAAAGTGGCTCTGAGTAGGAGTGCTGATCAAGGATCAGGGCCCGTATCCACAAAGCATCTCCGTGTAGGAGTCCTGATCTAGGATCTGTCCATATAATCTTATTCATGATGATCTAAAATACAAAACGGATCCTAGATCAGAACTCCTACTCTAGGATTCTAAGCATTTCGCCTCACCTGCTTTATCATCTGCTAATCTGTGTACGCGACAAATTAACTTTGATTTGATTTTTATTTTAGATGCTTTGTGGATGCAGGCCCAGGTCCCCCCGGTCTATATAATCTTATTAATGATGATATATAAAACTAAACTGATCCTAGATCAGCACTCCTACTCCTTTATGAATACATTAAAGGTGGAAGAAGTCAGCGGCCCCGCTTCGTCAGTCTAACCTCACCTGGTACTAAAGTCCCACCCAGAGATATGTATATCCTGGCTCTGGTTCCACCCTGTCCCCTACCCTTCTACTCTACCAACACCCCACTCTCCCCCCACCCTCACCCTTCCAGGACTGCTCACCTCACACACACTAGTACAGATAGGTGAGGGACCTGGAGTAGGGAGAACTTTATTTTATTTGTTTAATTTCAGAAGGAAGAAACAGCTTATTTAAAGTGCTGACTGCCTTTTTAACAACTATTAAAACAATGTACAGAAAAATAAATAAATAAAAAAGAGTGATATTGTACAGATATTATGGTGACCAGCACTCCTAAAGAAATTAATGAAGCAATGAGGAGATATTGAACTCTGTACTATAAAAAATTCTGTAACAATATTGATGAAACTGATGAAAAATTAAAAATCCTTGATCATTATGTAAAACAATTAGTTCAGTCTCTTATTTATAAACGGACATGTCCTCTTGGAAAAATCTAACTAGTCTATGTTACGCTACATAGAGTACATAAAAGTATGTGTTTCTACAGCATTGGTCCTTGATTTGATTGCTTTGATTTCAGCAAAAAGCGTTGAAGAAAAACACTGCATTTTAAAATGTAATTTACCCTTTTACTTTATAGATGTAAAGTCATATATCATTGGACAAGATATATCATTGTTTAACGTCCTGTGAGCAACATTGACCAATCGCGAATATTGTTTCATGAATGTAACGTTACCTGTGGCGCTGTGGAGCAAATGGGAGACCCTTGACGTCTCAACCCTTGAGTTGGAAATGACTTCTAATAATGCAAGGCTACGGCGGGAGAGAGGTTCTCGACTGATATTGTGGCACTAAGTTAGCAAAGTTGAGTCTTTCATCACTCAGTTGATACAAAACCAATGGAGGAACATTGAACACCTCAATGAAGGTTATCTTTTTGAAAGCGTTGCGGGAAAAAGTGAGTAGTTCTCTTTCATTTCAAATGTATTTTGGGGTGGCATTGTTTGCAACAGGTTGCCAGGAAGCTAACGTTAGCTAGCTAGCATGCTAGCATTATCTAGCGCGAGCTTTTAAAGTTTATGCTACATGGTAAACTAGCATAATAGAGAATTTCACATCAGGTTGAACTAAAGCTGTTGACATTTCAATTGTGTGAGTTAACCACAAAATAGTGTATTTTCTTGTGTAAAATTATCACCGAAATGTCCATGTCGCTTTTCATCCGAACCCATGTCACAGCGGAAATTGTCGCAATGCCAGGCTAGTTGGCTTAGAAGCTAGCAGAACGGACTAGTATCTAGCCCAACCCATAGAAATGGAATGATTCTAGCTATTTCTATGGCCCTACCTGTTGCGTGTGTGAAGTTTGGGTGCCTTCATTGATGCACTGTTTAAACAGGCATTTTGTTTACATCTTTTGAATAAGAACGTTTTACATTTGAGTTCTGCTACTAGCTCGCAAGGTGGAATTCTACCTATGGAAAGGGCTCATGCGTCTCAAAATTCTGGTATTACAGCCTGGAGTCCGGACGCCAGGTTTCGTTTCTTACAACCAAGGCACTACTGTATTATGTCTCAACGTTAGATTTAACCAGTTTACCAGTTCAGTACAGATGCATGATGTCGACAAAGGGGATTAGGAGGCTGTCATTCTATTTTTGACAGCAGTGCAATACAGTCTGACCAGATAGTCATCAATCAACGTAGACTGGTGATCTTCATTTGGTCACCAGCTCTCAACTATCAGCACTGAAGTATACTGTACCACTGAGGTTATGCCAGTATTGTGATAAATCATTTCATTCAATGTTTGTCTGACCAAAGCGTCAGTGACTAACAAATTATTTTTTTGGTACATTACAGTATTAAATGTACAGGTCACACCGAAAAGCAACACACAATGAATGGTATCAATGAAGCCCACATCCAGGTACTGTAGATGGCTACAACCTTATCAATCAGGCAGTGCATGCACTGGTCACTTTTTACCTACAGCCTGAGACTTTCTTGGCTAAAAAGAACAGTTCCAATCTTATCAGTTTACTTAATCACGTGCCTCCAGTCAGCTGACAGTGTTATGCTATTCACAGATAAGGCCAATTTTTTTAATTATAATTTTTAACATTTTCTTTGGGTGGTCTGCATCCGATCACTCACCTAAAATAGCCAGGAAGGACCCTACCCACCTTGCTTATCAACACCTTTGAAAGTGGTTGGTTTTCCCTGAGAATCAGTGTTGTATTGTCAACAATAAATCAAATCAAACTTTATTTTCCACATGTGCCGAATATAACAAGTGTAGACTTTACCGTGAAATGCTTACTTACAAGCCCTTAACCAACTGTGCAGTTCAAGAAGAACAACATATATACCAAGTAGGCTAAAATAAAAAGGCTATATACCCGGGGCACCGGTCGGAGTCAGTGTGCAGGGGTACAGGCTAGTTGAGGTAAGCTCTACTTTTATTTGGGGGCGAAGTGACTATGCATAGGTAACAAACAGTGAGTAGCAGCTGTGTACAAGAGGGGGGGGGGTCAATGTAAATTGTCCGGTGGCAATTTTTATGAATTGTTCAATAGGGTCTCAATTCTCAAATTAGCCTGTGCTATCATTTCTGATGATAAGCTACAGAATGCAGAAAACATAAGTGTTCCCTTTATGTTGACATGAAGCTATTCAGCTACCTTTATCTCTGAAACTTCCCCTCATTCATCAACAGCTGAGTGAGCCCAAACAAAATTGACTCCCAACTATTATGACTTATGCATTCTAATACACTTTCAGAATGAGTTAATAATAAAAAATACAAACTTTGCAAGAGGTTGGCCCTGAAGACACTTTACTCATAGTCTAGCCTATAGCTTTTGCAAATTTTGTAAACATAACAGTTGTACATGGAGGTCTTCTGACTTTCACAAATTCAGACCTTTAGGGACACATGCAAAGTGGTCATTCTGGTCAACTATGCCCAGCAACAGCAAGTCGAAAATGGCGTTTGCTACTAGGCCTACTGCCAGGACTGGACTCCTTGGTTTATGGGCTACATTTGTAGATTAGACTAGCTGCTTGGATCTCTCTGACTCTGTATCGGTTTCAGTGATAGCCAGGGAGAGGGAAAATTAAAGTGCTAATGCTTCTCCCTGTCGAGTCATGTTACCTAGCTAGCAGCGCTGATCTGACGAACTTCCTGGAAGTGTGTGTGTCCAGTGTCCAGCCAGTCTCTCCTATGTAGCTCATGTAATGGCATCACCTCATAGGTACAGTATATCTTCTGCGAACAAAGAGCTAGGCTGTATCAGGTATTTTTCTCTTGTCATTTATCCTACTTGTTTATTGTGTGAGGAAGCTCATAGCAGCCTACTTTCACATTTTATTTCAAACACACACACAGTTATTTCAAACACACACAGTGAGGTGAGGACTGTTGAGCACGTCTGCAGTGATCAGGGCCTGCTCCGGGAGGGACTGGACCCAGGCCAGGAACGCACAGTAACTCAGTGTTCTCTCTGACCTGTTTGTCCCCCAGGAATTCTCAATCTGTCACTCACTCACTGTGAGGGGAATCACTGTCCCCCCCCCCCCTGCTGTCTGCTGTTAATTTAGCCCCTGCGTGCTTTTACTGCTCTCCTCTATTCAGAACAGACCTCTGTTCAAGATGGTGCTGAAGACCCCTCAAGAATAGCATAGCACCCGCTAGAAAGATTTTATTAGTACATGTACACAACATATTACAAGCACTCCTATGCAATGACCAAGCAACCCCATGTTTGTTTCAGAATTACTTATTATTCCCACTTACTGGCTAGAATTTAGAAACGGCTCTGTCTGACCTTTTCAACCAGGGGGGCATTTGGTTGTCCACTCAGCCATGGTTGACTAGCCAGAGACAGAAGCTGTGTTCGAATACTCATACTAACTATACTATTTGTGACATAAATTGAGTATATAGTAACGGATATAGTTAGGATGTTGTACTACATTTTCCAAAATACGACGTATACAAGCAGTGGACACTATTTCCGTTCTTTTAGGGCCCATAATGTGATTAATCAGAAAATGGGCGTGGCTTCGCCACGTTTTCAGATTTGAAGAAAATGGTGGAAAATATGCAGCTGAAGTCCGAGTGTATGCAAATTCATTGTTTTAACTCATGACAAATGCTGAGCAGTGTAATGACTTTTCAAATAATTTATGTTGGCTGACAATTTGTAGCTGCGCTATCCTTATAAACCACATAGCATATGATTACAGCAGTAGGTACTAGCTAGCTACCTAACATAAGTTGGCTACTAAGGGTTGTTCGTAAGTTCAATCTTGAGTGCCAGAGTGCCCTCTGGGTGTTTGTAAAATGAGCGTTGTCAATTTGTCCGTTCTAAATTCGGCGCGCACACTGGACGCTCTGGAGGAGGAGTAGAGTTGAACTGAACGTTCTGAACTCAGTCAAGCACCCAAGCTAACTGGCTAACGTTGGCTAGCTTGCTAGCTACTTCCATACACAAATGAGAGAACACCTCACTCTGACCGTTTTACTCACCATAGCAGAGCTGGTTAGGCTGTTTCATGTTATCCAGAGCATTGTTGACTAACTGCTACTAGCAACAATATAATTAAGCTTTTTTTGCCGACGTTTACTGACATCAGCCATATTAAACGGGTGTTGAGTGTTCGTAAATTTGGCCGTTATTCTGCACTCTGGCACACTGAGTGCTCTGAAATCGGATTAGATAGCCAGAGTGAATTTAGGAACACAACCTAATAATCAAGTCATACTTCGCTAAGTGGTATAGTCGTTGTGTGTTCTTAATGGACATTGTTAATGAAGTCATATGATGTCTAGCTAGTAATTTGTTATGCTAGCAAGAAGTTGCATAGCAACAGCATCAACTTCCGGTAGACAGGCAAAGGGCTATTACGCTCAACTGAAAAGAGACTGTTCGTTTACAGTATACTAAAATGAACTAATAGTATGTAATATATACTCATTAAGTATGTAGTATACAGTATGTTAGTATTGGAATTTGAACACAGCTAGAGCGTTCTATTTATCTAACTAAAAATGCTTTGGTAAGTTAACCGAGCTACCATTTATCTACACTGCCAAGTTGAAGGCCATGGTCTACTTTTGAGCATATAGAATATCTGAAAACACTCCACTTTAATTTAGGAAGAGTTTGATCGCTGATAAGTGTACTTCTGCAACACGTTATCAAAATGTTAGACTGTAAATGCCATGATCTTATATGGACTAAAGGTTTTTGTATTTCCCCCTTTATTTCTCTCCCCACCATCACACTTCCCTTCTCTCCGCCCCCTCTCTCTACACCCCTCCTGGTACTAGGTGGTACGGTACATCACTGTTTCCCCTTCCCTGGAATTTTCAATATTCCGTGTTGGAATGTGGAATGAGAGTTCTGGAGAAGATAACAATCCTGGTCTGTTTCTTCTCCACAGTGACGGGCTGAGAGGATAGGATACACTGGCCCACAGCTGAGGTGTTATGGGGATTTTACTTAGCATTCTCTGATAGGCCTAGTTGATTTGTCTGGCCTATATTTCTGTCCTTTTAATATGAGCCAAGAAGTGAGTATAAAAGCACCATTTGGGAATGCAAATATATTTAGCAGAATGTTAGGCTCTGCCCAGTGTTGATATGGGGTCTTGGCTCAGGGCAGTGGGCTGGAGGAGGGGATGCTTAGACTTCTATTCTTTACTGTAGCCTCAGAAAGCTCATCTAAAGTGAGCCAGGAAGACGGACACCACCCTTTAGGAGACTCTGATTGGGTAATGGGCAGGCTTCAGCTGCTGTTGTGAGGTGCTGTGCAGTCACTTAGTCACTGCTGTGCCACTCCCAGGACGATCTGCTTCATGCCCACAGTATAGCAGGGGTGTATTCATTACACCGATTTTGTTGAAAAAAAGTTTACTCTAAATCGAAAACGTTTTGCAACGGAAACGAGAGTTTCTGTTGGACAAATTCAGGTAGGTCCCTCCCTGTTTTGTTCCGTTTGTGCTGTTTACTTCCGCTTGGTTCTTAACCGGTAAGCGATTTCCTTTGCAAGACACAATGAATACACCCCAGGTTTGTCCTGTAGCCTAGATGTAGAGTCGACATCTTCTTCAGGTCAGGACCCTGTGTGGCTGTCCTCACCTCACACACCACCACGATGTCACCAAATCTGATGTAGCCTAGAGAAGAAGTGGTATGTTTGGCTAGAAGATGGTGGTCAAATTGTTATTTGTTTAGGTGTGACGAGTGTCTCCTTCCTCAAGTATGTTTTAAGCTTTATGCAATACTAGCACTTATGTGAGTCGTACTGTCCTAAATGGTGATATGCGATTTAATGTTCAGAGGCTACCCAGTATTTTAGCCTGTGTGTGCGTACTGGTTAATGAGAGGGTGTATGTTGTGTTCGGACTCAGATTGTGTTTCACAGACCACTGTGAGTGCTAGTGCGCGAGATGACATCAGAGAGACAGACACTCTATACTCATGGCTCTTGTTGACTCAGTCAGTTGGGGCCTGTGATTTGTTCCTCTCACTCTGCTTTGAACCAGAAAGTAAAGTCACACCCACAGCCTAGGGCACCCTTGGGCTGGCTCACTGCACCTGCTGCTAGCTTCCCCCTAAAAACAAAACACCTGCCCAGTACGTACACACACACAGATGCACACGCACACACACACTGCCCTTCCGCTCCTCCCTTACCCACAGGCAATGAACCTGTTCCAACTACCTTAACTGTCACATGCTAATCTATAAATCAGGTTTCCCCAACTGGCGGCCCGTGGGTGTTTTTATTTGGCCCCCAAGTTTTCTGAGAAAAACAAGTCTTTAAAAAATATATATATATATAAATTTGGACATAAGACTGTAATAACACCGGTTATTTTAATTTTGGAAATCTGTTACCAGGTATTCCCACACAAGAGACGTGATCATATAGAAATGTAAACAAGGTTTGAAATGATCATGTTTTTGTCATGTTATTTTTGTTTGGAATTCTTGCGGTCAAATTGAGGTCTACAAAGGATTTGTAAATATGTTCCGGCCCCCGACCATCGCTCACGAGATAATCGGCCCACAGTTGAATATATTTGATGATCCCTGCTTTAAATGCTGCTGCTTGCTCTTTGGGGTTAGGCCGGGTAGCTGTAAAGCACTTAGTGATGTCTGCTGATGTATAAAGAGGTTTATAAAATACATTTCATTACATGTAATAAGCTGTTGAGGAAGGTAGCTTTTTCTGTAGTTTTCTGCAGCCTCTATCAGGCCCATTATTTATACTGGAGTTTGTAGCCTAACTGACCTTGGTTGGTTGGTTTAGTTAGCCTAGTGTCTGTCTGAGGTTGAAAAGACCAGGAGGTAAGGCTGGGCGATATATTGAATTAATTCGAGTGTAATGTTTTGCACGATATTCCAAATTGCTTGTATCGCAAAAATCACTTTTTTTTTGTCTTTCGTGTTTATGTCCGCTTGTTCTCGTGTTGTCTTTCTGTTCTCGTGTCCTTCGCTCCTTCTGTGCTGTGCATTGCAGTACCACGAATGTTACCGCTAGTAACATTTTAGCCAAAGACTGTTATAATAGTCTGTGTTTTTATAAATGTGCAATAAGCATGAAGCACAGTTCTTCAAGGAATTGGGAACTTGTTCTCATTCTGAGAAATAAGGTATGCCACTTGATTTCAACATCTGAACCAAGTAGACAGGCTAGCATGCTGTTCAAACAGTTGGAGACAGACAGAAGGGTGTGTTCATAACCATTGAACCATTTCCCCTCTCTTGTTAGCTAGCAAAAAGATCCAAGTTGGCTAAACTTGTAATATAAAGATTAGCTGGCTACTCACGAGCACATGGGCTTGTGCTTGAGAGATTTTTTGTATATGAGACCGGTGTTAATTGTCAAGTTAGTCATTATTAGTGAATGTGCATTATGCATGGTTCTGGTTAAATTTGTAACAAGGGCATTTTCATTGACAGACTTAAAAGCCAGATCAGTGATTATTGCAAAAAAAACAGGTTAAACTATTTTGATAAAATAATTACTTCATAAGTGGGTCTTATGGTTGTGGAAGGCTTATACATTACCGAAAGTATGTGCATACCTGTTCTTCTAACATATCATTCCAAAATCATGGGCATTAATATGGAGTTGGTCCTGCCTTTTGCTGCTATAAAAGCATCCACTCTTCTGGTAAGGCTTTCACTAGATGTAGGCACATTGCTGCGGGGACTACCATTCAGCCACGAGCATTAGTAAGGTTGTACGCTGATGGGCGATTAGGCCTGGCTCGCAGTCGGCGTTCCAATTTATCCCAAAGGTATTCGATGGGATTGAGGTCAAGGCTCTGTGCAGGACAGTCAAGTTCTTCCACACCGATCTCAACAAACCATTTCTGTATGGACTTCGCTTTGGGCACGGGGCATTGTCCTGCTGAAACAGGAAAGGGCCTTAGCCAAATGTTGCCACAAAGTTGTAAGCACAGAATCGTCTAGAATGTTGTTGTATGCTGTAGCGTTAAGATTGTCCTTCACTGGAACTAAGGGGCTTAGCCTGAACCATGGAAAATAGCCCCAGCTCATTATTCCTGCTCCACCAAACTTTACATTTTGCACAATGCATTTCTCCTGGCATCCTCCAAACCCAGATTTGTCCATCGGACTGCCAGATTGTGGAGCGTGATTCATCACTCCAGATAACGCGTTTGACCGGGGGAAACTCCAGCAGGGCAGAAATTCGATAAAGGTGGCATCCTATGATGGTACCACATTGAAAGTCACTGAGCTCTTCGGTAATGCCATTCTACTGCCAATGTTTGTCTATGGAGATTGCATCGCTGTGTGCTTGATCTTATATACCTGTGTGGCTGAATTAGCCGAATCCACTAATTTGAAGTAATGTCCACATACTTTTGTGTATATATAGTAGGGATGCACGATATATCGGGGAACATATCGGAATCGGACATTATTAGCTTAAAATGCCAACATATTGGCCCGATGTCTTGTTTAACGCCGACAATAAAAACCTATGTCAAAGCTACCGTGCATACCTATATACAGTAGGTACATGACGCAACGTAACATTTTGCGCTACACGTGCAACACAGCATTCCTAACCTAGCCCACACAATGTCTGCTGTGTGGATCGAGCAGTCAAGCAGTCATTTGAAAAAGTAAGAACATTTCAGCGATAACTCAAAGGTGAAATCCATGAAAGCCAAGATAATGGTATTCATTGCCCTTGACAATCAAATGTTCTCTGTCGTGGGTGATGTTGGCTTTTGCTGACTGGTCAAGTGCCGGTACACACTACCAAGTGCGCTTTTTTTCAGATGTTGCACTACCGGAGTTACACAGTAATAGTGTCACTGCTATTAGCTTCACGACATACATACTATGGAACGCCGTTTGGATCTTTGCGTGTCAAAAAAGATACAGTAGCACTGTCAAAGCTGTACAAAAGTCTGCAAACAAGCAAACCCCGGACACGAACGACGTGTGTACAATACGTTGGTAATAAAGCAACATTTGTTGACTGCAACTTCTGGGGTAGCTAGCTTTAGTACCTAGCTAGCACCAATACAACCAGCCTGAAAACAATGACCAGTAGAAACTGCAGTCATTTTCATTATTCTTTGGCAATGATTTAGGATTCCTTGTGAGTAAGTATTAGCAAGGTTAATCAAATAAGAACTGTCTTATAAATTAGGGTTATTTTAGATGATAACACCTAGCTATATAGTTAGAGGTCGACAAATTATGATTTTTCAACGCCGGTACCGATTTTTGGAAGACCAAAAAAAGCCGATGCCGATTTTGATATATATTTGTAATAATGACAATTACAACAATACTGAATGAACACTTATTGTAACTTAATATAATACATCAATTTAATCTATTTAGTGTCAAATAAATAATGAAACATGTTCAATGTTAAATAATGCAAAAACAAAGTGTTGGAAAAGAAAGTAAAAGTGCAATATGTGCTATGTTAAACAAAAAAAACAAAACAAACAAAAAAAAAGCTAACGTTTAAGTTCCTTGCTCAGAACATTTGAAAGCTGGTGGTTCCTTTTAACATGCGTCTTCAATACTCCCAGGTAAGATGTTTTATGTTGTTGTTATTATAGGACTATTTCTCTCTCTACCATTTGTATTTCATATACCTTTTGACTATTGCATGTTCTTATAGGTACTATAGTATTGCCAGCCTAATCTCGGGAGTTGATAGGCTTGAAGTCATAAACAGCGCAATGCTTTAAGCACAGCGAAGAGCTGCTGGCAAATGCAGGAAAGTGCTGTTTGAATGCTTACGAGCCTGCTGCTCAATTATATACTTAATTATACTACAATAAAACACAGAAATACGAGCCTTAGTTCATTAATATGGTCAAATCCGGAAACTATCATTTTGAAAACAAAACGTTTATTCTTTCAGTGAAATACCGCACCGTTCCTTATTTTATCTAACGGGTGACATCCATAAGTCTGAATATTGCTGTTACATTGCACAACCTTCAATGTTATGTCATAATTATGTACAATTCTGGCAAATTAATTACTGTGTTTGTTAGGAAGAAATGCTCTTCACACAGTTCGCAACGAGCCAGGCGGCCAAAACTGCTGCATATACCCTGACTCTGCTTGCACAGAACGCAAGAGAAGGGACACAATTTCCCTAGTGAAAATAAATTAATGTTAGCAGGCAATATTAACTAAATATGCATGTTTAAAAATATATACTTATGTATTGATTTTAAGAAAGGCGTTGATGTTTATGGTTAGGTACACATTGGAGCAACAACAGTGCTTTTTTCACGAATGCGCTTGTTAAATCACCCGTTTGGCAAAGTTGGCTGTGATTCAATGATAAATTAACAGGCACCGCATCGATTATATGCAACGCAGGACATGCTAGATAAACTAGTAATATCATCAACCATGTGTAGTTAACTAGTGATTATGTTAAGATTGATTTTTATAAGATAGGTTTATACTAGCTAGCCTATTACCTTGGCTCCTTGCTGCACTCGCATAACAGGTAGTCAGCTTGCCACGCAGTCTCCTCGTGGAGTGCAATGTAATCGGCCATAATCGCTGTCCAAAAATGCCTATTACCGATTGTTATGAGAATTTGAAATCGGCCCTAATTAATCGGTCGACCTCTAATAGTTAGCTAGCTAACTATAGCTACTGAAACAAATTGCAGTTTTGCTATGTTTTTGGGGAAGAACATTGTTTGCATCCATGAGCTAGCTAGCTTTTTTTTATGACGAACACTGTAGGTTAGCGAGACAACTTAACCAGCATCATAGCATACGTATCGAGGAATTGTTGTGACATATGAGTGATAGTGTAATCAATGTAATAACTACATAAAATTAATGAACGCGTGCAGTCATATTCACGTCCTGATTGGTTAACGAGCTTATTTAACACACAAATACCCAAACGGCGTTTTGTAGAAATCCTGGTTGAGAATGAAACGACTGAACAAATGAACGAAACAGCTCAGCAAGTAAGTGAAAGAAATAGGTTTTGATTGTTTTACTGGTAATGGGGACATATGTAAATGCCAACAAAATAACTTTTTGGTCTGTGTGTGTAACCTTTATTTAACTAGGAAAGTCAGTTAAGAACATATTCTTATTTACAATGACGGCCCGGACAACGATGGGCCAATTGTGCGCCTCCCTATGGGAGTCCCAATCACGGCCAAATGTGATACAGCTTGGGTTCAAACCAGGTACTGTTACGCCTCTTGCGCAGAGATGCATTGCCTTAGACCGCTGCGTGTGTGTTAACTATTTAACTGTACTAGAATGCTTAAGGCCGCTAAAATTTTATCGGTAATGTTTTTTTTGGCAAGGAAAATATTGGATATTGTTATCGGCCAATAATGTCATATCTGTGCCTAATATATAGTGTACAAAACATTATGAACACCTGCTCTTTCCATGTTATAGACTGACCAGATGAATGCTCTGATCCCTTATTGATGTCACTTTTTAAATCCACGTCAATTAGTTTAGATGAAGGGGAGGAGACAGGTTATAGAAGGATTTTTAAGCCTTGAGACATGGATTAGTATATGTGTGCTATTGAGGGTGAATTGGCGAGACAAAAGATTTTAGTAACTTTAAACAGGGTAAGTAAGAATCACTGGGCAAACCAAGCCAGATAATTGCATTGTTTGCTCTATAACCTGTTAGTTCATATGCCTTGCAACCATGACATCTAAGGCTGAGACAACAAGACAGTGGCAGAATAATTTCAACCACACCTTTTGTTTCATCACAAAACCGGAGAGCAACCTCTGTCCACAAAGCATATTGCATGTAGTAAACAGTTACGTGACCTACAGCATGGTCAAGCCAGTTAATGTTTTCAGACTACTAAACATCTATTGATTTAGAACCATGGAGAGTTACCTCAAGTTCTAAAGAAAACAGGAGCTGCTTCCACTATCAAATCACCTATCCTTAGTCTAATACAGTGACAACTAAAAGATACCAAAAACAATTTAGTCCAACATTAGCTAAAATTGATGTGGCTGTGCATGGTTCTGATTTGTGTGTGTTCGTGCTAGTGGAAAAACATGTAGACTCACCATACTTGTAGAGGAACAAACGTCAATGCCATCCTCTCTTTCTTGCTGACGAAACAGTGTATGACTGTCATACAGTTCACGCTTTTGTTTTTTGTTCACCTACCTGGCTAAAATGCTTGCTCGCTAGCTTAACTTTCTTTCATGGACAATGTTATCTAGTTAACACTAGCCTGCTATATCTTGAACTTGCATCCCCTCAGGCCATGGGCACAGTGTATGAATTTATGGTTGGATCAGAATCGCCATTATATTCATTGGCCAGAATGGAGAATTAAGTAAAACCACAAGTCCAAATCCCTATCTCCATCCATGGCTAATTTAGGAAAGGGACAGCTAGCTAGCCACCGGAGGACAACAAAACAGTGAGACGCAACAATTCTGCCACTTCTTTGTTGACCATTCACAGTTGAGCTCACTCAGTTTAGCTTAACGCTGATTGGCTTTTATTTTATACATTTTTTTTTCTTTTATCAAGAGAGGCCAAGTGCTCACTGGCATCCCTTGTGTTCAATGCTATGGGTGGCAGCAATGTCATACTTTTTGACCAGACAGCATCAGATGGCGTACATACAGGTGCACTGTTTCACTTGTTCTGATTCTTTCTCCGGTTAGATACATTCAGCCTCTTGCCAATTGAAGAACATTTTAATTTTTTTTTGCGTTTTTGGGGGAAGCCTGGCTTCCGTTGGCATCCATGAATACCTGCATCCCTGTGGAACGCTTTCGACACCTGGTGGAGTCCATGCCTTGACCAATTGAGGCTGTTCTGAGGGCAAAAATGGGGGCAACTCAATATTTAAAAAGTGTTTTAGTGTTTTATACACTCAGTGTATATCGCCCATAAATTTGAAAACATTTAAATATGATTATTAGGCCATATCGCCCAGACATACCAGGAGGGTGACCACTGACTATACCAGGTTGCTTGGCTAAGCACCACAAGCAACAGATGGTCCACTTCAAGGGCACAGTGTGTTTAACCTGCCTCGTGGGCATGACTCCTCTACGGGGAGGGGATGGTCCTGCCAGACGAGATTAGCTCAAGATCTTAATGGAGTGTGTTTTGATGCCGTCTGTGTGTGAATGGATGTGTAGATTATGACTAATTTGGGGTGTTGGTGAGAATTGTAAAAAAAACTATACCTTTTCAAGAAGATGACCAGACTAGATTTCAATTCATTCAGACCTTACTTCCCATCAGTCCCCCACCCTCTCTCTAAAACAAATGCGCACTCACCACACCAGATTACAAGCATACTACAGCTGTTATTTGGAAAGGGAGGAAGCCAGTCCTCATGTTGAAAGTTAGGAAGGTTTTAGACAACCAGTTGTAATTCTATAGCAAAAGAAACTAAACTCACAGGGTTTTTAGAATGGCCATTGTTTAGAAAATAAGACACAATTTGAAACAGTTTTTTTGTGTGTATTTGTGTAGTCTTCACCTGCATTGATGCTCTTGAAATGGTAACAATATGGGCTTTGAGAGTTTTTGCATCAAGTCAGTGCTTGTTTAAATTGCTCTGTAAGGAACATGGACAATTACATATTTTTCTCCGGACAACTTTCATGGAAATTGTCCATTGAACACGAGGCGTCAGTAAGTAGATAGACAAGTCTGACACTTTCAATGTATAGGAAGCCATCAGCCTTTATCTACATAGTGTTATCTGCTCTGCTCCTGTAGTACAAAAGGGGAGAATAGGATACTCAAGGCCATAAAAAGAATACATTTTCTGCTACGAGAGGATTGTGTGCGTTTCTCCTCACGCTCCAACTCATCCAGTGAGTGCTACTGTAACAGTTACTCATCTAGCCTAAACCTACGTCACTCACTGAAACTACATTATTCATTCAAAGCGTCTGCTCTGCTTCTGTGTGAGTGTTTCCAAAGAACAACGGGCTGCTTCACTTCCACATCACCCAGAGAGATTATTTTGTTTTCTGCACTAAAAAACATCTGCATATTTTCAGTCGTGCGGTTTGACAGTTATACAGTCCATTCAGAAACAATTTGTTACAGCCTTGTACTAAAATTGATGAGAAGCATTTTTTTTATCCATCTGCACACAATAACCCATAAGGACAAAGCGAAAACTGGTTTTGAAATTTTTACAAATAAAAAAATATACCTTATTTACATAAGTATTCAGACCCTTTGCAATGAGACTAGAAATTGAGCTTGTGCATCCTGTTTCTATTGTTCATCCTTGTGATGTTTCAACAACTTGATTGGAGTCCTCCTGTGGTAAATTCAATTGATTTGTACATGATTTGGAAATGCACACACCTGTCTATAAGGTCCCACAGTTGACAGTGCATGTCAGAGCAAAAACCAAGCCGTGAGGTTGAAAGAATTGTCCGTAGAGCTCCGAGACAGGATTGTGTCGAGGCACAGATCTGGGGAAGGGTACCAAAAAATGTTTGCAGCCCTGATGGTCCCCAAGAACAGTGGCCTCCATTTTTAAATAGAAGAAGTTTGACTCTTCCTTGAGCTGGCCAAACTGAGCAATCAGGGGAGAAGGGTCTTGGTCAGGGAGGTGACCAAGAACCCGATGGTCACTCTGACAGAGCTCCTGTGTGGAGATGTGAGAACCTTCCATAAGGACAACCATCTCTGCAGCACTCCACCAATCAGGCCTTTATGGTAGAGTGGCCAGACGGAAGGCACTCCTCAGTAAAAGGCACATGACAGCCTAAGTGGAGTTTGCCAAAAGGTGCCTAAAGGACTCTGACCAAGAGAATCAAGAGTCTTGGCCCTGAATGCCAAGCATCACTTTTGGAGGAAACCAGGGACCGCTCATCACCTGGACAATACCATCCCTACGGTGAAGAGTGGTGGCAGGATCATGCTGTGGGGATGTTTTTCAGCCACAGAGACTGGGAGACTAGTCGGGATCGAGGGAAAGCTAAATGGCGCAAAGTACAGAGAAATTCTTGATGAAAACCTGCTCCAGAGCGCTCAGACTGTGGCAAAGGTTTACCTTCCAACAGGAAAACGACCCTAAGCACACAGTCAAGACAACGCAGGAGTGGCTTCAGGACAAGTCTCAATGTCCTTGAGTGGCCCAGCCAGAGCCCGGACTTGAACCCAATCGAACATCTCTGGAGAGACCTGAAAATAGCTGTGCAGTGACACTCCCCCATCCAACCTGAGAGGATCTCCATTTTATTTTTATTTATTTATTTTACCGTTATTTTACCAGGTAAGTTGACTGAGAACACGTTCTCATTTGCAGCAACGACCTGGGGAATAGTTACAGGGGAGAGGAGGGGGATGAATGAGCCAATTGTAAACTGGGGACTTTTAGGTGACCATGATGGTTTGATTGGGAATTTAGCCAGGACACCGGGGTTAACACCCCTACTCTTACGATAAGTGCCATGGGATCTTTAATGACCTCAGAGAGTCAGGACACCCGTTTAACGTCCCATCCGAAAGACGGCACCCTACACAGGGCAGTGTCCCCAATCACTGCCCTGGGGCATTGGGATATTTTTTAGACCAGAGGAAAGAGTGCCTCCTACTGGCCCTCCAACACCACTTCCAGCAGCATCTGGACTCCCATCCAGGAACTGACCAGGACCAACCCTGCTTAGCTTCAGAAGCAAGCCGGCAGTGGTATGCAGGGTGGTATGCTGCTGGTATGCTGCTGCTCCATTGAATGGGAGAAGCTCCCCAAATACAGGTGTGTCAAGCTTGTAGCGTCATTAGGGTTGCACATTTTGGGGAATTTTCAGAGGTGGAAACTTTACGTTGGAATTAACGGGAATATATGCAAATTAATATTAATGCCATTTAAATGTAGATGTTTTTTGCTTTGAATATTTACCATATCATATGGAGACATAAACATTTTACCTTATGATAATTAGACATAATTGTAAATTATTAAATCCTTCCAATAGAAATAATAAAGAACAATTTAGTTACAAATGGAACTTTAAGTTGACTCTTCACATGGGATGATTTCACTGAACAACAACAGGGAATATTGAATGATCCCCAACGATCCATCGCATCTCCCAAAAACATTTTCAACATGCATCTGTAAAATGATAGTCTAGAAACTAAATCTTTGCTTGTCTTCCTCTCAGCCTTCCATGTCTTCTCCCTGGACCTCCTCAATGTCCACCTCTTGAACATCAGACTCTGAGGCCTCATCTTCACTGTCACTTTCCAACCTTGTTGAGGATGGCTCGTTGTCAGGCTAAAAAAGCCTCAAATTTGCCTGGATGGCCACCAATTTGTCAACCCTTGTATTTGTCAGCCTGTTGCGTACTTTGGTGTGTGTGTGTGTGTGTTCCCAAACAAGGACCAGTTGCGCTCTGAGGCGGCTGATGTTGGTGGGATTTGGAGGATGATGGAGGCAACAGGGGAAAGAACCTCAGATCCACAAAGTCCCTTCCACCAGGTGACTGATGAGATATGTTGGCACGACTGCCATATTGCATCTCCATCCCATAGCCCTTGCTTGGAAGTGTACTTCGCCAGACAGCCTAGAACCTTGCCCTCATCCAGGCCAAGGTGGCGAGACACGGTAGTGATGACACCATAGGCCGTGTTGCTCTATGCACCATACAGGATGCTCTTGCCAGCATATTTGGGTTCCAACGAGTACGCTGCGGCGTGTATGAGATTCAGGCAGAAGTCTTCACGTTTTTTTACGTATTTCAGAACTGCAGTTTCCTCTGCTTGGAGCAACAGTGAAGTGGGCAGGGCAGTACGGATTTCTTTTACATCTGCAAGCAGTCTCTGAACATCAGACAGGATGGTGTTGTCTCCCTCAATCCGTGCAATGGCTACTGCTGTAGGTTTCAGGAGTTTCAGGCTGCTTACCTCTCTTTCCCAAAATAAAGGATCCTGGAGGATCCTCTTGATGGGGCTGTCCAAATCGGCAGACTGTGATATGGCCATTTCTTGGAGAGATTCCTTCCCCTCCAGGAGACTGTCAAACATGATGGCAACACCATACCAACGGGTGTTGCTGGGCAGCTTCAATGTGGTGCTCTTATTCTTCTCACTTTGCTTGGCGAGAGTGTATCCATTGTTTTCAATGCCATGTTGTCCTTGAGGAGCAGATTCAGTGCATGAGCAGCACAGCCAATGGGTGTGAGTGACTTATCCACTTTAGACCAAGCAGCCTTCATGTTCACAGCATTGTCTGTCAGCAGTGCAAATACCTTCTTTGGTCCAAGGTCATTGACTGCCTTCAGCTCATCTGCTATGTAGAGACCGGTGTGTCTGTTGCCCCTTGTGTCTGTGCTCTTGTAGAATACTGGTTGAGGGGTGGAGATGATGTAGTTAATTATTCCTTGCCCACGAACATTCGACAACCCATCAGAGATGATTGCAATAGTCTGCTTTCTCTATGATTTGCTTAACCTTCACTTGAACGCTGTTGAGCTCTGCATTCAGCAAATTAGTAGATACAGCATGTCTGGTTGGAGGGGTGTATGCTGGGCGAAGAACATTCAGAAATCTCTTGCAATACACGTTGCCAGTGAGCATCAGAGGTGAACCAGTTGCATACACAGCTCGAGCTACGTTCCTCCATTGAGTCCCAAAAAACTTTTTGATTCCAAGAGGACTGTGAGCTGTTGCTGTCGATAAGGTGTCTGATTCATCATTTTCACCTCGAATAGAAGTAGAGGGACTTTTGTCGTAGGTCGCTTGTTGTCAGCGCTGAGGGAACTTTATGCACTTGGCCAGATGATTCTACATCTTTGTTGCATTCTTCACATATTTGGAGCGGCAGGTAGCCTAGTGATTAGAGCGTTGGGCCAGTAACCGAAAGGTTGCTAGATTGAATCCCCGAGCTGACAAGGTAAAAAATGTTGTTTTGCCCCTGAACAAGGCAGTTAATCCACTGTTCCTTGGCCGTCATTGTAAATAAGTATTTGTTCTTAACTGACTTGCCTAGTTAAATAAAATACGATTTGGCACAGTATTTACAAATATACACAGCTTTTCCTTCTACATTAGCTCCAGTGAAATGTCTCCACACATCAGATAGTTCCCATGGCATTTTCCTGTAAAGATTGGAAAAAAGAGTAAAATAACAACAAATACGATTACATGTACAGATAAATAGTTAAGCAGTGAGATTAAACAACTCCTTTTGTAAGCATTTTTTTTTTTTTACGGAACATGTATGGAAGCAGGTGAATTAACACTCCTCAGTTAGCAGGCACAAGCAAGCTAAAACCCACATGGTAGCAAGAACTAACTAGCAGAAATTGTTGACAAGTTAGAAATGTTTTAAACACACTTTGCTGTAGGCTACTACTTACTAGTTAACAAAAAATCATGTATGTCATATCAAATGTATTCACCCCACCTAGTATTGTAATCAAAATTTACCAGAAAACATGTAATCCTTGGCTCAGACAGTGTTGTAGTGTGGGCTCAATAGCATCTCATTAGTTAATGTCAACCTGTTTTTGCTTTGTCATTATGCAGTATTGTGTGTAGATTGTTGAGGGGGGAAATCAATTTAATCAATTTCATAATAAGGCTATAACGTAACCGTGTAAAAGGTGAAGGGGGTTTGAATACTTTCTGAATGCACTGTCTGAGTCATGTGAATTTATGAACTGACAATTTTTATTTTCCTGAATCTTTTGGAAAAGCCATTTTAAGTTATTTCAATGAATGGGGTGTGTGTATGTATCTGATAGGCTATACATTAAACCCACAACCTTGGGAAGGCTAGTGCCACTCTCTTACCAACATTTGACTGCAGCCAGTCTTTTATGGGTGTTTGTTTACCATACTTTGTGCAGGTGAGGGTGGGCTATCTAGTAGAAATGGTTACATTAATTTAAATTGTGTATGATTGTTGTGTACACTCCTGCTCCTCCGATATCAAGCAGGACAGGCTCCCTTCATCTAACCCTCTCCTTCACTCTGCTTCAAATTTAATTAGGTTTGACGTTTACGCTGTGATTACACACACACACCCTAACAATAGGTCCCTTATGTTTTGCTCAGGAATGGTGTTCCTAGGTTGTTTTGCATTTTTACCATTTGCATCATGGTTATTTTCCGCTGTCACTAGGTCGATCTGAACTCTGAGACAGCACAGGCACCAGTGCAGGGGGGGGGGGGGGGGGGGGGGGGTGTCGTGTGTGTACGCTCGCGCGCCTGTGTTATGTTCTTCCCAACTCTGATTTCAGCAGTTTAGTGATCTCAGAAGTGGGTCATATTTTATCCCTCGGGCAACTTCCTACATACAGTTGAAGTCGGATGTTTACATACACTTAGGTTGGAGTCATTAAAACTCGTTTTTCAACCACTCCACAAATTTCTTGTTAACAAACTATAAATGTCAGGAATTGTGAAAAACTGAGTTTAAATGTACTTGGTTAAGGTGTATGTAAACTTCCGACTTCAACAGTATATCTTCATTAGTATACTACTACCCCATACTAATACCTTCTACAATAAAAAAAATACCTTCACAGTTCCAGCACATAATACCTTGAGGAATCAAAATGTCTTAGTTACTTTCGGCACAACCTGGTCTGCGACAATGATGTTGGTATTGAACTGTGTAATGGTGTGGTGACGCTTCAATTCCAGCCAGACACACTCACACTGTTGTCACACACGGTTGTGGTTCATGCTCTCCAAACACACCAGTGCTCCCAACCCCCCTGCCACCTCCCTTCCCCAGTCCTCTCCGTTCCCCCTGACTGCGCTAGCTGACTGAGTGCCTGCCTGTTGATCCTAGGACGGGGATAGCCACTGATCCACAGCCTGGGAGAAAACCCACTACCAGTGGGGGTTATATACAGAGAGGAGAGCCCTCAGCTGATCAACTTCTATAGAGCACCAACTAACCAACCAACACTTGGGTAAGGACATAGGACCCTATGTTTCTCCTCTTCCTTATTTGACAGTCCTCCCCCTTGAGTGTGTGTTTGTCTTTGTGTTTTGCCTCCTTTAATTTTCAGGGCTGTGGAGTGGGGACCTCCCGCCCGCTGACAAAGCTGTTGTCATGGAGACGTGTCTGGGACTTTTGCAGCACAGTAATCTCCACACAGCAGAGAGGCCAATGGAGAGGGGCAGAGAGGGGGTGCCCAGACATAAAAAGGGGGAGTAAAGAAAGAGTAGATGGGGGGGGGGGTGGTGAGACAAGGAGTGGCCCGGAGGTTAGGATGACAGAGCAGATTTAATTGTGTCCGACCAGCGTACACCCACACATAAACAACACACAGGAGTACTACAGGCTGCTTTGCGGTTAGGGTGTTCTTTGTGGACTTGGTGTTACTAATGGTGACCTTCAGTGCTTGCTGTACATATTGTTAATAGTTTTCTAGTCAGCATGTCTATTTTGTTCTTAAAACAGTAGACTAAGTGCCTGTGACGCACATCCCGTTAGTTAATGGCCTGGGATTTGTGTCCAGCTCGGAGTTGGACTAACTACGTAGATAGGAATGTGACTGGCATGTGGAGAAGGGGGGCAGATCCACGGATGGAGGGACAAAGGTTATCTATTCTCCTAGCGTCCGGGGTCATGTGACCAGCGTTGGGCCTGTGGGAATGAGGGAGAGCGGTGGGAGGGGGAGAGAGACACTTAATTTGGCTGGTGTTGGTGTAGAACCCTGCAGGAAGACAACCAACTTTTTCCACTGGGGCACTGGTGCTACCAACTTTTTCAGTTGATGGCACCAGCACATGATTTGGTCGCAACAATTAAAAATGACTATATATAATGATAATTGATAATGGCTTGTGTCCTATAATGTGCCTGCATTCCATACAGAACCTAATAATGAATATCTATCTTTTAAATTAGCTTTCCCTTGTGTTCTTACCTGTTTTTGGGACAGATTTACCTTAACAGAAAATACTTAAAATTAAGTGCAAAATCTATTGCAGATTTCAAAGTGCCGTGTGTTCTTTTCTGCCAAATCATCTAGAGCAGGTATTCCCAATGCCGTCGGGGGTACGCCAAATAAAAATGTGATACACATTTTAAAAACAAAAATATTTAAAAAATCTTCACATTTTCAAACAGTACATTTTAGATTGTCCAACGAGGCTATACATTTGCGTGAGGTCTTTTTCTCTCGCCTGAGTAGCCTCGTTTCACTGCTAAAAATAAAATTAAACCATCTAGTGTTCAGCGAAATAACAACACAATGTCAAATACATGTAGCCTAGCCAAGTAATTAACATCCAATCACATTAACCGTTACTCTCTCGCGGGCACCCTTCACTCTTGCGTAGGCATTTTAAACGAAACAAGATCATTTGAAAAATAAGCCACAGGAGTTTTTTGAGCGAGAATAAAGACTACTTTCGAGTAGTAAGACGTATAAAAGCAACAGATACCATTTAATGAGAAGGGACTAGAAGCGTCTAATATAGTGAGATACCGAGTGGCTAGGACAGGCAAGCCATACTATTGTGGAGGACTTAATTCTTCCTGCGGCCGCAGATATGGCTGGGACAACGCTGGGGCAAAAGGCCCAAAAAACTATACAGACAATGCCTTCATCAAACAACACTGTTTCACGACGCATCAGTGACATGGCAGGAAATATTTTGTAACAATTACTGCTATGCATACAAGCCAGTGAATTATATGCATTACAGCTGGATGAGTCAACAGACGTGGCGGGCCTGGCACAGCTCCTGGTATATGTCCGTTACGTTCATTGGAGTCAATTATGGAAGACATCCTCTTCTGGAAACCAGGACAACATGAGAGGTTATTTTTAAGGTACTGGACAACTTTGTGACATCAAATGGACTTTGGTGATCAAGTTGTATTATCTGTACTGCTGGCACAAAAGCCATGATATTGAGAAATACAGTGGTTCCTCCTTTAAAAGTTGCGAGCTTATGCTGCGGAACTTAGAGGTAATTTGTGGTTTAGTACGGTACCCTGCGTCACCACTTCATTGCTCCAGACCAGCGCAGGGGGGAGTTAGAGCTCTGATTATTAGAGGTCGACCGATTTAATTAGGGACGATTTTCAAGTTTTCATAACAATCAGTAATCTACCTTTTTGGATGCCGATTATGGCCGATTACATTGCAATCCACAAGGAGACTGTGTGTCAGGTTGACCACTTGTTACGTGAATGCAGCATCAAAATGACCATGTGTCTGCAAGGAGCCAAGGTAAGTTGCTAGCTAGCATTAAACTTATCTTATATAAAAATACAATCAATCTTCACATAATCACTAGTTATAACTAGTTATAACTACACATGGTTGATTGTATTACTAGGTTAACCTCTACCGAGCACCTAACCCGGATCCGGGATCACCCCCCCCCCCCCCCCCCCCCCCCCCCCCACACTGATTAGCATCGCTAGCATAGCGTCACAATTAAATAGTAGCATCTAAATATCATTAAATCACAAGTCCAAGACACCCAATGAAAGACACAGATCTTGTGAATAAAGCCACCATTTCAGATTTTTAAAATGTGTTACAGGGAAGACACTATGTAAATCTATTAGCTAAACACGTTAGCAAAAGACACAATTTTTTTACTCCAACAGTTTTTTCCTGCGTCAGTAGCTATCACTAATTCGACTAAATGAAAATATATATAGCCACTAACCAAGAAACAACTTCATAAGATGACAGTCTGATAACATATTTATGGTATAGCATAGTTTTTTTTTTTTTTAAATGTGCATTTTTCAGGTATAAATCACAGTTCTACATTGCAGCTGCAATCTGATATAGTGCTGATGCAGCCAGAACAATTACAGAGACCAACGTCATATAACTAATTGCTTGTCTTAAAACATTTCAGAAAAAATACACAGCGTACAGATATTGAAAGCCCAACATCTGGTGAATCCAAACAATATTTCAGATTTATTAAATGTTTTATAGCGAAAACAAAATGTAGCGCTAAATTAGCATAGCCACGCCAGCCAGAACCAGCTGGGCGCGCCCGACCAGTTCACATGCACGACAGATATATGAAATAACATCGTAAATTGGGTCTTACTATTGCTGATCTTTCATCAGAATGTTGATAAAGGTGTCCTTAGTCCTGATGAGTCGTTCAATCCATTCACAATGGCAACTTTCCCTCTTCATTTAGCATAGGTACTGGTCGACTGGCACGGTTCTATCCAAAGTTAAAAAACTCACAGAACGGAACACGGCAAAACTCCCGAAAAAATTCAAATAATCTGATTAAACTATATTGAAAAAACATACATTAAGATGATATGGTCACATGTATCAAACAAACTTCGAGACGGTGATAGTTTTCATCCGTAACGGCAGCATAACAAAAGACAATTGCACCTCTAAAACGCGCGTGTCAGAGAACCGGAAGTTGTCGGTCACGCTAAATAAATAGGTCTTATTTCACGTCAGTACAAGATAAACAAAAAATTTCTCCTCTGACGTCTTCTTGACACCCAGAGGAAGACGAATGAAGTGTGTTTAGTGTCATGGGTGGCGTGACCATATATAGGCAGAGCGTTGAAGCGAGCATACACATCTTGCAATCTTCTTCTTGCTCAGGGAAAGTGCTGTCAAATGACTTATGTTTCACTCAGAGACAAAATTGAAACGGTTTTAGAAACTATAGATTGTTTTCTATCCAATGGTATTAATTAAATGCGTATAGTAAGAGCAATAATTGAATAAGAGGCAGTTTAATCTGTAGAGGAAATTATGCTAATGCGAAAACAGCACCCCCTGTATTCTCAAGAAGTTAACTAGCTTGTTCTGCGTTGCATATAATCAATGGGGTTGCCTGTTAATTTATCGAATCACAGCCTACATCAACTTGATGATTTAACAAAAGCGCATTCGCGAAAAAAGCACAATCTTTGCAATAATGTACCTAACCATAAGCATCACTGCTTTAAAATCAATACACAACTATGTATTTTTTAAACCTGCATATGTAGTTAATAGAAATGTAATGTTAGCAGGCAATATTAACTAGGGATATTGTCACTTTTCTTGCGTTTAGTGCAAGCAAAGTCAGGGTATATGCACACAGTTTTAGCCGCATGGCGACTAACTTTAGCCGTTGCGACCTGTTGAAAGACCATTTATTCCTAACAAAGACTGTAATTAATTTGCCAGAATTTTAAGTAATTATGACATAAGATTGAAGGTTGTGCAATGCAACAGTAATATTTAGACTTAGTTGTCACCCGTTCGAAAAAATACAGAACGGTTCCGTATTTCACTGAAAGAATAAATGTTTTGTTTTCTAAATTTGACCATATTAATGACCAAAGGCTTGTATTTCTGTGTGTTAATTATATTATAATTAAGTCTATGATTTGATAGAGCAGTCTGACTGAGTGGTGGTAGGCAGCAGCATGCTCGTAAGCATTCATTCAAACAGCAGCTCTTAGCAGTGCTGGAATGCACAGCGCTGTTTATGACTTTAAGCCTATAAACTCCCGAGATTAGGCTGGCAATACTAAAGTGCCTATAAGAACATCCAATAGTCAAAGGTATAGGAAGTACAATTGGTATAGAGAGCGCGAGTCCTATAATAACTACAACCTAAAACTTCTTACCTGGGAATATTGAAGACTCGTGTTAAAAGGAACCACCAGCTTTCAAATATTCTGAGCAAGGAACTTAAACGTTAGCTTTTTTACATGGCACATATTGCCCTTTTACTTTCTTCTCCAACACTGTTTTTGCATTATTTAAATTAAATTGAACAAGTTTCATTATTTATTTGACTAAATAGATTTTATTTATGTATTATAGTGGTGTTGCAATTGTCATTTATTATTTTTATATATATATATATATATATATATATATATATATATAATACATAAATAACATCTATTTTGTCAAATATGTTCAATTTGGTTTAAAAGCATCCTTCACTCATGCTGCCAAACATACCCTTGTAAAACTGACTATCCTACAGATCCTCGACTTCTTCTATGTCATTTACAAAATAGCCTCCATTACCCTACTCAATAAATTGGATGCAGTCTATCAGTACCATCCGTTTTGCCACCAAAGCCCCATATACTACCCACCACTGTGACCTGTATGCTCTCGTTGGCTGGCCCTTGCTTCATACTCGTTTCCAAACCCACTGGCTCCAGGTCATCTACAAGACCCTGCTGGGTAAAGTCCCCCCCATATCTCAGCTCGCTGGTCACCATAGCAGCACCCACCTGTAGCATGTGCTCCAGCAGGTATATCTATCTGGTCACCCCCAAAACCAATTCTTCCTTTGGCCGCCTCTCCTTCCAGTTCTCTGCTGCCAATGACTGGAACGAACTACAAAAATCTCTGAAACTGGAAACACTTATCTCCCTCACTAGCTTTAATCACCAGCTGTCAGAGCAGCTCACAGATTACTGCACCTGTACATAGCCCATCTATAATTTAGCCCAAACAACTACCTTTCCCCCTACTGTATTTATTTATTTATTTATTTTGCTCCTTTGCCCCCCATTATTTCTATCTCTACTTTGCACATTCTTCCACTGCAAATCTACCATTCCAGTGTTTTACTTGCTATATTGTATTTACCTCACCAGCATGGCCTTTTTTTTGCCTTTACCTCATCTCACCTCATTTGCTCACATTGTATATAGACTTATTTTTCTACTGTATTATTGACTGTATGTTTGTTTTACTCCATGTGTAACTCTGTGTTGTATGTGTCGAACTGCTTTGCTTTATCTTGGCCAGGTCGCAATTGTAAATGAGAACTTTTTCTCAACTTGCCTACCTGGTTAAATAAAGATCAAATAAAAAATATGGGACCCAAAAGCATAATGGGACCCAAAAGCATAATCACAGTGTGTCTGACAATAAATGGGCGACATAAACCTAAATAGAAACTGATAATTATGACTTCAGTATTACTTACTAAAACTGTTGTTAAACTCAGGTTTTTATTTATTTTGTTAGAATTATTTTGCTCCTATTGTAGGTCACTCCCGACCAGTCATGTTGTACAGTGCCTGAGTGGCGCAACGGTCTAAAACATTGCATAGCAGTGCAAGCTGTGTTGCTGCAGATGCTGGTTCAATACCTGTGCCAGCCTCGACTGAGAGACCCCTGAGATGACTGTAGGTTTCTGTTTTTTCTTCCTCTAAAAACATATAGTTATAAGTAACAAACTGGCTTTATTTACAAATTAGTAACAATGTTCAAGAACGGCCTTTTTCTCACTCATTTCTGACTAGGGAAACGTTCTGTTCTTAGTGCCAGTCTGCACGTTCAAACTAAAACAATGTAACTGATAATGGTATCTTTATGCTTTCATTTAATAAAATAATGATAAAATACTCTTTCAAAATGCCGATGTTTATTTAGTTATGGATCCATAACGAATTACTATGGGAATAAATATCACTGAATTAAAGAAATATCCTCTATGTAATTATTGTCGGAGAGTCATGTCATATTTTTCCATATACTGTAGGTCTACCGTAGGTGACATGAGTCTCACTAGTGTTGAGTAATGTGGTCTAGGTCTTCTTTATTTAAAGAGCATATTGAAGTTAGAAGCAATAGCCTACAACTATTTCAGCACCGTTTCACGCTGCTCTGAGACAAGCATGGGGACTGGTCAGTACGCTGCAGCTTTTTAAAGGAGGAACCACTAGTGGAAACACGCTTGCAAACATTTGCTCCCAATGCCACTTGTGTACACTGCAGCATCCACCGAGAGGCTCTTGCTGCCAAAGGAATGCCTGACCGCTTGAAAGACATTTTGGACACTACAGTACAAATGGTTAACTTTGCAATGATATGGGGGGCGACCATGTAACGCTTTTACAACATACAGAAGTGTGCTGGTTATCAAGGGGCAAAGTATTGACACGTTTTTTTTATTTATTCAGAGACGGGCTCATAGTTTTCTTTACTGGCCATACTTTTCACTTGTCTGACCGCTTGCATGATGACGAATTTCTCACACGATTGGCCTATCTGGGTGACGTTGTTTCTCGCCTGAATGATCTGAATCTAGAATTACAGGGACTCTCCAACTATATTCAATGTGCGGGATAAAATTGAGGCTATGATTGAGAAGTTGGAGCTATTTTCTGTCTGCATTAACAAGGACAACACACAGGTCTTTCCATCCTTGTTAGAATTTTTTCTGTGTGCAAATTAACTCAAGCTTACGGACATTGTCAAATGTGATATAGTGAAGCACCTGAGTGAGTTGGGTGCGCAATTACGCAGGTACTTTCCCGAAACGAACTACACAACTGGATTTGTTATCCCTTTCATGCCCTGCCTCCAGTCCACTTACTGATATCTGAACAAGAGAGCGGCTCTGTGAAAATGTAATTTATGTAATATAATAACTCCTACAGAATTATGCATTTCTTGCAGTAAAATGATATAACTAATGTTAATTTTGTCACAGGAGTGGGAAAATGTGATTTCTTTCAGCTTCTCTTGAGAAAATAGGAATGTGAATGTAACTTGACTTTGACACTGTTATTCAAGCAGACAGTGTTCCAACCACACATAATATGTATCCAAGAGGAACTGAAGTCAGAAACATGTTTCATCGTTTTCTCAGCTTTTCATTTCCTCAAAACCGGTCAAACGGTTGACATTTTGCATGGGAACAATCTTTCCACTTTTAAAATAGTTTTTCCTCCCCGGTCCCTAAACAAAACTGATAACTTTACAGGTGTTAGATTACTAATGCATTCATTCTATCGAAATACATTATTCTGGTGAGTACTACTTTATATAGTCTTCTAGGGCAACAAGTTGACAGAAGAGAAGCTGAATGTGTTGAACTATAGTTGACAAACAAATGGCCAACCATATGTCGGAAATTATAATGACCTACCAAATGTTGAAAATGATAAGCAGAAATGTATCTAAATTAGAGGTGAAAGTATATAGTTATATCAGTCCATCATTACTTTGACTGACCTTCATGTCTTAATGTGGAAAATTTCAAGAACTTTGAAAGTTTCTTCAAGTGCAGTCGCAAAAATCAAGCACTATGATGAAACGGGCTCTCATGAGGACCGCCACAGGAAAGGAAGACCCAGAGATACCTCTGCTGCAGAGGAGAAGTTCATTAGAGTTACCAGCACCTCAGAAATTGCAGCCCAAATAACTGCTTCACAGAGTTCAAGTAACAGACACATCTCTACATCAACTGTTCAGAGGAGACTGTGTGAATCAGGCCTTCATGGTCAAATTGCTACAAAGAAACCACTACTAAAGGACACCAATAACAAGAAGAGACTTGCTTGGGCCAAGAAACACGAGCAATGGACATTAGACCGGTGGAAATCTGTTCTTTGGTCCAAATGTGAGATGTTTGGTTCCAACTGCTGTGTCTTTGTGAGATGAAGAGTAGGTGAATGGATGATCTCCACATGTGTGGTTCCCACTGTGAAACATGGAGGAGGAGGTGTTATGGGGTTGCTTTTCTTGTGACACTGTTGGGAGTTTATTTAGAATTCAAGGCACACTTAACTAGCATGGCTACCACAGCATTCTGCAGCGATACGCCATCCCATCTGGTTTGCGCTTAGTGGGACTATCATTTGTTTTTCAACAGGGCAATGACCCAACACACCTCCAGGCTGTGTAAGGGCTATTTGACCAAGAAGGAGAGTGATGGAGTGCTGCATCAGATGACCTGGCCTCCACAATCACCGACCTCAACCCAATTGAGATGGTTTGGGATGAGTTGGACTGCAGAGTGAAGGTAAAGCAGCCAACAAGTGCTCAGCATATGTGTGATCTCCTTCAAGACTGTTGGAAAAGCATTCCAGCTGAAGCTGGTTGAGATAATGCCAAGAGTGTGCAAAGCTGTCATCAAGGCGAAGGGTGGCTACTTTGAATAATCTAAAATATATTTTGATTGATCACTTTTTTGCTTACTACATGATTCCATATGTGTTATTTCATAGTTTTGATGTCTTCACTATTATTCTACAATGTAGAAAATAGTAAAAAAAAAAAAAAAAAGACCTTGAGTAGGTGTCCAGACTTTTGAGTGGTACTGTATTTTATTAAAATGCATGGTATGTCTATATCTGGGAAAAATACATGGGGGGGGAAATGTAGACTGGCCCAACAATGACGAGACTGAATATCCAATGTTCTATGCTGGTTATGTGAACTCACCGGGGATAAGGCTGATGCTCTCTACTGGTACCAATAACATAGGCTATAGGCTTCTGTTCAATTTAGTATAACTATGAAAGAGATTAGTCTTCATTGTCTTCTCTTTACAGCAATAAATATTTGCTTTCCGATCTATGATGAAATATTCCGATATGCCTTTTCACTGACAGTCACAACTCAACAAATTGCGGGCCCTTCTGACTGTAGGCAATGTGATTTTAAAACAATCCACAGCTTATTCTTTTAATGACGCTAATAATCCTTTAGTCAAATCATGCTTTCTGGTCTAGTATCCAATTGTATATGTATTTCTGTTTAGACAGGAGTAGGCTATATCATTTTGTCAATTTTACTTTAGGGGAAGCTTGGCCTATGTCTGTAGCGCACTTTCAAAACTGGATTAATGCAAATATTCATGATTCTGTCAGCCTTTCCATCTACCCAAAGACGGTTAAGCTATCATTAGCACACATATGGCTACGCAAAGTATAGATATATAGGCCCTACACACACTGGGCACACACAAGGGCGTTCCTGTGCCGATGTTGCCTCTTCAGAAAGTTGGTTTATTTTTGGTTAATTGCACATTACAATAAATCATGTTGATAAAAAATGTTATAAAATATTTGTGAACCAAAATGTTACTGGCACCCTTGCGACCAATAAAATAAATTGTGTTGCACTGCCAAGTCAAACGGTCGCAAAGGTGAGTGTTTTGGTCGCAGTATCAAACCCTGTTCCTGAGGTTACAACAAAGTGTGTCCTACTGAAATGTGTTCTCTGTATACTGATACAGTGCAAGGTGACCCAACAGTCATGACCCCACTCGCATGATTGAGATTATCTTTTAGGCCTACTTCTAATATGTACCATTTAGGTTAGGCTTACTTCTAGTGTGATGGTTTAGATTAGGCCTACTTCTAGTGTGTATGGTTTAGATTAGGCCTACTTCTAGTGTGATGGTTTAGATTAGGCCTACTTCTAGTGTGTATGGTTTAGATTAGGCCTACTTCTAGTGTGATGGTTTAGATTAGGCTTACTTCTAGTGTGATGGTTTAGATTAGGCCTACTTCTAGTGTGATGGTTTAGATTAGGCTTACTTCTAGTGTGATGGTTTAGATTAGGCCTACTTCTAGTGTGTATGGTTTAGATTAGGCCTACTTCTAGTGTGTATGGTTTAGATTAGGCCTACTTCTAGTGTGTATGGTTTAGATTAGGCCTACTTCTAGTGTGTATGGTTTAGATTAGGCCTACTTCTAGTGTGTATGGTTTAGATTAGGCCTACTTCTTGTGTGTATGGTTTAGATTAGGCCTACTTCTTGTGTGTATGGTTTAGGTTAGGCCTACTTCTAGTGTGTATGATTTAGATTAGGCCTACTTCTAATGTGTAAGATTGAAGTGTAAAACTGCATAGATTTTTCACTCCGTACCCTTTTTGTGAGAGATCTGTTGGCGAGGGGAGTATGTCTGTGGGTCAAGGGTTGAAAGTGCTGTGTGTGTGTGTGTGTGTGTGTGTGTGTGTGTGTGTGTGTGTGTGTGTGTGTGTGTGTGTGTGTGTGTGTGTGTGTGTGTGTGTGAGAGAGAGAGGGCGCTAAGGTTTGTTTGGTTTTAAACAGTGTGTACTATGAGGTGATAACAGAGCGATAATGGCGTCCTTGGTCTGTGCTGTCTCAACCAGCTGGCAAACAGACTGACAGACTGACTGACTGAGGGAGGGACCTGTAGAGAGCAGCAGAGAGGAAAGTAGTATAGTAGCTAGGTCTGTGCTGGTTGACCTATTTGTGTAAATAGTTTAGTTTCTGTCTTCCGCTTAGTGTGTTAGGTTGTTTACATTGGATTGTGGGTGACTATGGATTCTCTGGTTGTATTTAAATGTTTGGTGGTGTAGGGCACACTAATGTGCATACTATGTTGTGATTTGTCTGAGTGGCAGCATTCCTGTAACATACTAACCTTTCCTCCCTTCCTGTTCCTCAGGTGTCCCTCTCGCCTGGAATCCCAACATCTGCTGAGTCATCAGTAGTGAGTCAGGGTGTCATGGCCACCGGGCCCAGAACACGCAGAGATCACCCCTCATAGTGCTTCCCCCAGCCAGCCACCTGCAGACACATACACAGGAGGAGGCACAGGGGTGGCAATGATGACCACATCACATATGAACGGTCATGTGACTGAGTCAGACGGAGGAGGCGAGTCGAACCAGGAGGAGCCCCAGCAGTGGCACAGGGAGATGGCAGTGGACTGCCCAGGGGACCTGGGTGCTCGTACCCTGCCTGTGCGGCGGTCTGCCCAGCTGGAGAGGATCCGTCAACACCAAGAGGACCTGAGGAGGAGAAGGGAGGAGGAGGGCAGGAACAGACAGGAGCTAGATCTTAATGCTTCCATACGGCTCAAGAAGCTATCTCAGAACCCTAAGGTGGGCATTGATAACCCCACCTTTGACCCCATCGAAGGCCCCGTAGGGCCCATGGGACTTCCGCCCAACCTGGGGGCCCCTACTCTACTGGGTGAGTAGGACTGAGTATGACAATACTCCTAACAAAGCCATACAATATACGTGTTCTATTAAGTTGTGATTCTGAACAGAAGTTATTTGGCGTTAGCCTTGAGCACTAGCAAGGATAAAGTGCTAACAAGCAAGTGGCTGTCTCTTGCTGAAATCGAATGGCAACATTTTTGCTCCGAAAACAAGGTGAAGAAAGTGCCGTTTTGCTTGAAAGACAATCTTTTCAGATTTATAGGAGTGGATTTGGGTGTGGGGTCGATTTGGAATTCAGGATAGGCCTCTAGCTGTCTGTTGCTTTCCCTCAGACTATTCACCCAAGTTCACTTTTCCTGTTCCAGGTAGGCTTTTGAATGATACCCAACATATATACACACACACACAGCAGTCTATAGGCCGGTAGTCAGTGCATTCTTGTTCTAAAGCTCTCTGAGGGAGTCCTACTTCACTCCCACTTAATTCTCTGATGATCGGGAGGCTGGGGTCTGGGAAAGACTGAGACTGAGGGAGGAAAGTAGGGAGTGAGAGCAGGAAGGAGGGGGTACGTGAGGAGGGAGGGAAGAGGTGTGTGTGTGTGTGTGTGGTAGCAGCATTCCTCGGGGGGGGGGAGTGTTAATTAAAAACTCTGTTACAAAACATTCTGACCCAGGCTGCAATGGCTGCTCTCTGGCCCTCCATTTTCTGCCCTTATTTTTTTTCTTTTTCTGACCCATCTCCTGTCCTTCGACTGCCCTACCACTCCTCCTGCCAAGTTAATAATGCATTGAAATGATACCTATCATATAGCCTAGGCCTAGCCTAAGATAACAACAATATGTAGGACAGAAGGTACCCAGTGAAGTCAATGGCGCGTGACAGTAGATCCTCCATCAGATGAGACGACTAGCCTCCCACTTAGATACTCCCTTTTACACACGCGCAGACCGTCTCCTTATTTTGGTCTTAGACATATCTGTCCAGTCTAACTAAGAGAGGGGTCTGGATTTGAGAGAGCTGGTAAGATTTAAGAATATGATTATTTTGGAGTTGTATCACTGATATAAATCTCCTGTCTTGACCATAGTCCCTGTATGAGTACACTGTAATTCTTTCCTGAATCTGAGCATTTGTCTCTGGCTGTTGTGTAATGTATTTGTATGGTTGATCTGTCTGTACGGTATATGTATTCCTGATTCTCCCCCTTCCCCACTCTCCCTGCATACAGAGTTGGAGGAGCTGCTGATGTCCCTAAAGCAGGTGCAGCACTGCCTGTCTGACGCCCAGAGCCAGGAGGACGTGGAGCTGGTGCTGCAGCTGGTCCAGAAGACTGACTTCCAGAAGGCCTTCAACATCCACAACGCTGTGGCCCAGCACATGAACAGGCCCAGCCCGCCCTTCCCACACACAGACCGCGCTCAGGGCCTGGCACAAGAGGTGAGTCCTGATCTGGAGTCTGTTTGGGGTGTTATGGTTAGCTGATCATAGAGCTGTCCTTACAGAGCTGGCCCAGCAGCACATGAACTGACCCAGCCCGCCCTTCCCCACACACTGCCCTTAGGGCCTGGTCCAGGAGGTGAGACCCAGATGCTGATATCAAGTCAGTTTGCAGTATTACTATGTAATAGTTGAGTGTGGGCCTTGTGAAGGGTAAACTGCTCCTAGATCTGTGCCTACAGATGTGTCCATGAAAATGAACTGGCTCATGAGGAAAGCGGAAGACTCCGTTAGACACTGATCCAGAGTGTTTTCTTCAACATGGTTAAGGGTAGGATTTATGGAGGAGTAAGCTGATCCTAGGATCTGTTGCCTGTGGGCAATGGCTACCCGGAGCATACTGAGTAGGGCTAGGGAAGAGGATGTAGGCTGAGGTTCCAATAATACAGAATAATGCTCCTGTATACCCACTTCCAAATCAACCCTTCCCTTAGACCCATTTCAGACTGGGTGGGAACTAGAATAGAAGGAAATGGGAGGGGAACATCAAACTTGATCTGAGGCCAAGCTAACAGGCCAAAGAATGAGGACTGAGGAGGGTCTGTGTGACACAATGACAGGAATACGCGCACTAAGGCACGCACATAAACACACATACACTGAAACACACATGCACACAAACACCCACACACAAGCGATCAAGTACGACTTGTAGGAGTTGTGGAAAATGTTGCCGAAATTAGGTAGCCGACTAGCCTTGAAGTTGAAGTTCAGCAGAGTTTGTGCAGTGTAAGAGGTTTTTAATGGGCAAGAAACCACATCAAAGTACCACATGACTTTTTGAATGTTTTGTCCGCTAATGACACTTGATTGAGGAGAGAGCCTCGTTGCCTGGAATCGCTGTAGTGTGAAGTGTTAATGAGACTCAATAATAAACTTGTTTATTGTTGTTTTCCTGTTCTCTCATTCTGCCCCAGCAGCACAGAACAGCTCTTGTACTCAAGCCCCGTCATTAGAGCCCAGACGTAGAACTGAAACTCACTGACTTGGACAAGACAGGACACTCACAATAGGGCGTCTCTCGGTGTCTCTGAGGCTGCTGCCTGCACCATTATAGACTCACTGACAGCAGCCAGAGCCACCACCGTTTTAGTCATTTGGCACCAAATGGGAGAAAATGGGCTTAAACGGGGTCGGAATACCAGAATTTGCCACACGTGTTTGTTTGTGTGTGTGTGTGTTTATGCATGTGGACGGAATACATTGTCCTATAATATACATACCTTTCCCATGCCAAATGGTCCCTATTCCAAGATCAACTTGGGTCTTTTTTAAACAGGAAAGGTAGAGGTGTTTCAGCCTTAAATGTTGTGCCCTCGGTGTGTAGGGAGTTTTCTATTGGCCAGCCCTTATGTGGACCATGTCACCATTGTGTACGTTATGGTAGAGTCACAACTAGAGGTCGACCGATTATGATTTTTTCAACACCGATACCGATTATTGGAGGGCAAATAAAGCCGATACCGATTAATCAGCCGATTTAAAAAATATATATATTTGTAATAATGACAATTACAACACTACTGAATGAACACTTATTTTAACTTAATATAATAAATCAATAAAATCAATTTAGCCTCAAATAAATAATGAAACATGTTAAATTTGGTTTAAATAATGCAAAAACAAAGTGTTGGAGAAGAAAGTAAAAGTGCAATATGTGCCATGTAAGAAAGCTAATGTTTAAGTTCCTTGCTCAGAACATGAGAACATATGAAAGCTGGTGGTTTCCTTTTAACATGAGTCTCCAATATTCCCAGGTAAGAAGTTTTAGGTTGTAGTTATTATAGAACTATTTCTCTCTAAACCATTTGTATTTCATATACCTTTGACTATTGGATGTTCTTATAGGCACTTTAGTATTGCCAGTGTAACAGTATAGCTTCCGTCCCTCTCCTCGCTCCTCCCTGTGCTCGAACCAGGAACACATCGACAACAGCCACCCTCGAAGCAGCATTACCCATGCAGAGCAAGGGGAACAACTACTCCAAGTCTCAGAGCGAGTGACGTTTGAAACGCTATTAGCACGCACCCCGCTAACTAGCTAGCCATTTCACATCGGTTACACCAGCCTAATCTCGGGAGTTGATGGGCTTGAAGTCATAAATAGCGCAATAGCTGCTGGCAAACGCACAAAAGTGCTGTTTGAATGAATGCTTAAGAGCCTGCTGGTGCCCACCATCGCTCAGTCAGACTCCTCTATCAAATTATAGACTTAATTATAACATAATAACACACAGAAATACGAGCCTTAGTTTCCGGATTCGACCATATTAATGACCTATCATCTCAAACAAAACATTTATTCTTTCAGTGAAATACGGAACCGTTCCGTGTTTTATCTAACGGGTGGCATCCATCAGTCTAAATATTCCTGTTACATTGCACAACCTTCAATGTTATGTCATAATTACGTAAAATTCTGGCAAATTAGTTCGCAATGAGCCAGGCGGCCCAAACTGTTGCATATACCCTGACTCTGCGTGCAATGAACGCAAGAGAAGTGACACAATTTCACCTGGTTAATATTGCCTGCTAAACTGGATTTCTTTTAGATAAATATGCAGGTTTAAAAATATACTTCTGTGTATTGATTTTAAGAAAGGCATTGATGTTTATGGTTAGGTACACGTTGGAGCAACGGCAGTCCTTTTTTGCGAATGCGCACTGCATCGATTATATGCAACGTAGGACACGCTAGATAAACTAGTAATATCAACCATGTGTAGTTAACTAGTGATTATGATTGATTGATTGTTTTTTATAAGATAGGTTTAATGCTAGCTAGCAACTTACCTTGGCTTCTTACTGCATTCGCGTAACAGGCGGGCTCCTCGCGAGGCAGGTGGTTAGAGCGTTGGACTAGTTTATCGTAAGATTGAATACCTGAGCTGACAAAGTAAAAATCTGTTATTCTGCCCCAGACCAAGGCAGTTAACCCAGTGTTCCTAGGCCGTCATTGAAAATAATAATGTGTTCTTAACTGACTTGCCTAGTTAAATAAAGTGTAAAAAAAAAAAAAAAAAAAAAATTTAATCGGGAAAATCAGCATCCAAAATTACCGATTTCCAATTGTTATGAAAAATTGATATTGACTTTATTAATCGGCCATTCCGATTAATCGGTCGACCTCTAGTCACAACCACCAATGGGCGAACTCTTCCTCTTCGCACTGGGTTCATATAGCCAAAACAAAGCGTCCCAGTGGTCAAGAAAAATGTCGGCCACGAATTGCTCGGCGCTGAAGTTGGTCTCCACCGCCAAGCTCACGCAGCGTTGCTGCTCAATGACCAAAGGATTGTCTGGTGGAAAAGGGGCGAGTGCTGAGTTATGCTAATTAACACATAACAGTTACATGGTAGCTGTGACTTGCAGGCTATTACCAAGTGTCAGGTGCTAGAAGCCAAGTTAGCCAAGCCATTAGCCCAAAACAAAGACCTATGTTTCAAAGTTGATACATGTTCATCACAGGAGATTGCTGAGGGGAGAACGGCTCATAATAATGGCCAGAAAGGAGCAAATGGAATGGCATTGAACACCTGGAAACCATGTGTTTGATACCATTCCACTGATTCCACACCAGCCATTACCACGAGCCCGTTCTCCCCAATTAAGGTGCCACCAACCTCCTGTGACGTGCATCCAGGTATACTGATGTGGGGGGAGTCAACTTATTTTAATGACATTATTTCATCATTTTTAATAAGTGTGCTCCATTTGAAGTAGAAATCGAAACTAAACGTCATTACATGAAACAAAATGTTAAATCATTTGAGACTACAGGAAATAGGTTAACTGCTATGTTAAACAACTGCAGTCATGGTTGCTTTGGTTATCAACAGCCTTGTGGCCTTTACTGTGGGGGGGAAAAAACGAATCTCTAAAGTTGTCCCAGGTGAGGCAGGCAGCATGCGAGTGAGGGGCAACTGCGCAGGCGCCTTACCTAGTCAGTCTGGAATACTACCACAACACCATAGTGAGATTAGCCTAGGTCTGGAGGAGACCACTTCAGTGAGAAGGTTTTTTTTTCCCCCATGGGACCACCCTGGTATAACCCCACCTCCATAAACTTAGTGTTAGACCCCTCTGCCTTGAATGGATTAACCTGGTGCCAGTGACGTCAGCTCCAGAGGGATTCTGGGTTGACTGACTGCACTCAAACTGGGTCATGTTCATTAGGCACCAATTATAAGAAAATGTATTGAAACATGGAAGGACTATCTGGGCTTGTCTTTACAAAACGTTTTAAAATATGTTATTTTGCATGCCCTAATGAACACAACCAAAGCTGAACCCGGGCCCAAGGCCGTCTCACTGCTTACTCTAACATGGTCTGCGGCTGGGGCCGTTCTAATGCACCCCGCAAGGAAAAAGTTAAAACCAGTCAACATAATATTTTAACACTAACCCTATGTATGCCATCTAGTCTGGTGAACAAAAGCATTGCAGCTGTTGAATCAAGGTGGGAAGAATCGTGACAGATTCTCTTCCCTTCCGACCTTCCTGTGTAGATGCTGCTGTCCTCTGTTTTGATCAGTTTCTTTGATTTGAGATAACAGGTGTAAGTCATCAGATGTGTTTTCAAGTTGGTGTGTCCTATCCCTGCTCCTCTTTCTTATACTACCTGTGTTCTGGTGTGTTCTCCAGGTCCAGTCTATGGTTCATAACAGCCAACACAAGGAGGGCTTGGAGCTCAACACCCTGCTCTCTTCCCCACATGTCCAGGTGAGGCCTCCATCCATTCCTACTCTGTCTATTTCTGTGTCTCAGTTTAACCTGTGTCTCTCTGCGCCACTTTAATGGCGGTGTATCTGGGTGCCAGTATAACCTGTCAGGTCAGGACTGTGTTTGTTCAGCTGTGATCAACTATTGGCTACATCTCTTGGCAGAAGCCAGGCCAAAGCCCTGATCTCGCTCTCTTTAACACTCACACGTGGGATGAGTGACCTGATTTCTCTCTCTGTCCCCAACATCTACAATGGTGGTGATGCTGCTCCTCTGAGACACCAGGGCATGTTGAATAGGGAGGGAACGTCTGAAACCGATTGAAAGGGGAAGTGTACTACCTGAATGTTTTTGCTACAGTGTACCCTGCAGAACACAACCCACACAGTAGGAGGTGAGGGATGGAGGAGGAGTGGTTGGGGGGGGGGGGGGGGGGTTCCCCTGTGTTGTTTTGAGGGTTGCCATAGAGGTAGACCTAGTGAGGTAACTAACTAGGCATTTCTCCCCAGGGGCAGATGGAGGGAGTGGAAAATGATTTACCTGCTGTCCCTCAGGGGAAATTATGGCTGTCTGTTACTACTTAATGAAATGAAAGTTTCTTTTGTAATGTTTGTCCTCCTGGATGTCTTCCTTCCACCAGAACTAGAACAGCAGGGGGCTCTGGAAGTAATAACGACAGTACTGTTAGACACAGATGCTTGCGTCCATGCATCTATCTACCTGTCTGTGTGTTTGCATTTTCAAGTGTCTAAAAGTTAACCCAGTTAGGCTGACGAACCCTATGTCCCCTGTCCCTCCACAGCCAGTGCTTCTGGCCCATGACTGTGTTGCGGTGCAGGAGATGCAGCTGGAGCCCCTGACCCCAGACGACCACTGTGAAACTCTCACCCAATGGGGAGGGGAGACCGTCAAGATAGTCTGCATCGAGAAGGCCAGGGACATCCCACTGGTGAGAGAGACCCCTTTAAAACACACTGTCATGAATCAACATAGGAGTAGATATAGACTGTCTGAAAAGTGTACAAGCTGTCAAAGCCTTGATTCCCTCTGTCTTTGTTTCCTCAATTTCCCACCCCTCTCTCTCAAAGCTTATTGGAGAAGAGGTTTCAAGGTCCCTCCTTTTGGATCCTCTCCAATGAGCTTTGAGAGTTTGGCAAGGAGGAATCAAGAATTTGGCCGCTTGTACACTTTTTTTTTTCAGACAGCCAATTTCGCTCTCCTCTACCTAACAAAATGTAAACCGTCAAGTATCTGCACCGTCACTAACCTCTGTTCTCCACTGTCTGCGTGGCAGGGCGCGACGGTGCGTAACGACATGGACAGCGTGATAATAAGCCGCATCGTGAAGGGTGGGGCGGCGGAGCGCAGCGGGCTGCTCCATGAAGGAGACGAGGTTCTGGAGATCAACGGAGTGGAGATCCGAGGGAAGGACGTCAACGAGGTCTTCGACATCCTGGCCGACATGCACGGCAACCTGACCTTCATCCTCATCCCCAGCCCTCAGACCAAACCCCCGCCCATCAAGGAGACTGTGGTAAGTACAGACGCACCTTCATCCAAGAACTCACCTCTCCTCTCAGCCCCTGGGCTGGGATGTCTGTCTGTCTGAAGCAGTCACACTGTTCCAATGGCTCAGTGGGTTGCAGACAGGTTTGGGTCGGTTACTTTCTAAATGTAATCCGCTACAGTTACTAGTTACCTGTCCAAAATTGTAATCAGTAATCGGTTACTTTTAGATTATGTTCCCCTTAAGAGACATTGTAAGTAGATTAAAATGTATGTTACTAATTGAACAACATCTATTGCAGGATAAATCGATGTTAAAGTTTACATAGCTGACCATTTATGGATGTCAAATTTAACTTTATGGGTGGTTATGTGGACTTCTTCTAACCATCACTTTCTACTACATAGAACTTAATCATATTATTATATCAGAATTCCAGTCATTCCAATAAATGGTATACCTCTTGATCTTCAAGAATTGGACTTGAAAGTATCGAAATATAGATTACCCAAATTGTTTTACCTGAGCATAACCCAGAAATGGATGCAAGGACTGACCATCCATGATATCAAAGTGGTTGTTTTAACCATGTTATGAGGCTGTACAGTGTTTGTTTACATTTACAATGTTTATAAACATTGGAGTAAAACAAGTTTATTTTGGGTTTTCATGGAGTGTGACAGTTGAACTAAGCTCATGAGGCATTATAAGTTATATTCTTCAAGAATCAATGGATATACACTACTGTTCAAAAGTTTGGGTTCACTTAGAAATGTCCTTGTTTTTGAAAGAAAAGCACTTTTTTGTCCTTTTTTAAAATAACATTAAAATTGATTAGAAATACAGTGTAGACATTGTTAATGTTGTAAATGACGTATAGCTTTATGAAATATCTACATAGGAGTACAGAGGCCCATTATCAGCAACCATCACTGTGTTCCAATGGCACGTTGTGTTAGCTAATCCAAGTTTATCATTTTAAAAGGCTAATTGATCATTAGAAAACCCTTTTGTTATGTTAGTACAGCTGAAAACTGTTGTTCTGATTAAAGAAGCAATAAAAGTGGCTTTCCTTAGACTAGTTGAGTATCTGGAGCATCAGCATCTGTGGGTTCGACTACAGGCTCAAAATGGCCAGAAACAAAGACCTTTCTTCTGAAACTCGTCAGTCTATTCTTGTTCTGAGAAATGAAGGCTATTCCATGTGAGAAATTGCCAAGAAACTGATGATCTCGTACAGCGCTGTGTATGACTCCCTTCACAGAACAGTGCAAACTGTCTAACCAGAATAGAAAGAGGAATGGAAGGCCCCAGTGCACAACTGAAATGGAATATCTACATAGGCGTACAGAGGTCCATTATCAGCAACCATCAGCGCAAACTGTCTCTAACCAGAATAGAAAGAGTGGGAGGCCCCGGAGCACAAGTATATTAGAGTGTCTAGTTTGAGAAACATACGCTTCACAAGTCCTCAACTGGCAGCTTCATTGAATAGTACCCACAAAACACCAGTCTCAACGTCAACAGTGAAGAGGCAACTCCGGGATGCTGGCCTTCTAGGCAGACTTCCTCTGTCCAGTGTCTGTGTTCTTTTGCCCGTCTTAATCTTTTCTTTTTTTTGGCCATTCTGAGATGCTGCTTTTTCTTTGCAACTCTGCCTAGATGGCCAGCATCCCGGAGTCGCCTCTTCATGTAGATATCAATAATAAGTGATATCCGTATCGCCGTAGACTACACCCCTGCTGTCGGCCTTACCTCCAAGCATTTATTCAAGTTGGATAATCTTTGGATGCCAACAGCAGTCGCACCATTGGAAGACACCGCTTGGACTGTAGCCTACAAAAGCCTATTCCTACTCTTTTCCCACGATCCATCAAACACATTTGGTGTCACCATAGTGGTCAGACTAGCTCCGCTGTAACAAACTTAAACTCGCACATTTTTTTTCAATGCTGATTTGAATGTCATTGAGAACAGAAGTGTGATTATTATGTTTTACTTCCTTTCTGAATTTAAAAGTAATCTGAGTACAATATTTTTGCTTGAAACGTAACGGATTACAGTTACAGTTTTTTGTTTTTTTGTAATCCATTACAAGTAACGGATTACATGTAATCCATTACAAGTAACGGATTACATGCAATCCGTTACTCCCCAACCCTGGTTGCAGAGCATGGTACTGGCCCATGGCCAATGTTGGTTTGATTCCTGCATGCACCACCACATACTGAATGTCATTATGAAAAGTAAATTGTTTTGGAGCATCTGCTACATGACCATATTTACAAATATGAACCTTTTTTAATTTAATTCTATAATATACAGTGCGAGCTACTAGAAAACCAAGGTCATGTTTTGTTTCCTCTATTCCACCAGGTCCATGTGAAGGCTTACTTTGACTACGACCCGTCTGATGACCCGTACGTGCCGTGCAGGGAGCTGGGCCTGTGCTTCCAGAAAGGAGACATCCTCCACATCATCAGCCAGGATGACCCCAACTGGTGGCAGGCCTACAGGGATGGAGACGAGGACAACCAGCCCCTGGCCGGGCTAGTACCAGGTACACTACCTCACAATAGGGCTCAACAACAGTGGGCAAGTGCCAGGTCATATATGCAGATTATCAGACCTCACAATGCCTGGAGAAGTGTTAACCGTCTCTCCCTCTCTGTGAATGCAGGCAAGAGCTTCCAGCAGCAGAGGGAGGCCATGAAGCAGACCATAGAAGAGGACAAAGAGCCTGAGAAGTCGGGAAAGCTGTGGTGTGCTAAGAAGAACAAGAAGAAGAGGAAGAAGCTCCTTTACAATTCCAAGCAGAACGACGGTAAGGCCAGCCCAGACCAGCAGTGAGGTGAGATGTAGGCAGGCTGGTGTAGAACGACCCGGCCCGTATTCCCACATCGTCTGAGTAAGAGTTTTTTGGTTTTGGAATGTTTAGACTTTTCTTGTTTTAATGGACTTTCCCCGCACACTTTCCTTGTCATCACACTATTGATTGTTACTCGTATTTCATATCCCAGGGTTACAGAAAGAGATCACTGATTTTAGCCAGCGTTCGCCTAGAGACAATGTACTGTGAAAGTTAGCGTTATTACTTTATGGGCTGTAGTTGGCATGACCTCAAGATAGAGTAGAAGAAATGACAAGAACAGGGGAGTTAGTGCCTTCAGAAAGTATTCACAACCCTTGACTTTTTCCACATTTTGTTACAGCCTCAATTTAAAATGGATTCAATTTAGATTTTTGTCACTGGCCTACACAATACCCCATAATGTCAAAGTGGAATGATGTTTTTTGACATTTTTACAAATGAATTAAAAACGAAAAGCTGAAACGTCTTGCGTGAATAAGTATTCAACCCCTTTGTTATCGCAAGCGTAAATAAGTTTGGGAGATAAAGTTTGCTTTACAAATCGCATAAGTCGCATGGACTAACTCTGTGTGCAATAATGGTGTTTAACATGATTTTTGAATGACTACCTTATCTCTATACCACACACATACAATTATCTGTAACGTCCCTCAGTCGAGCAGTGAATTTCAACCACAGATTCAACCACAAAGACCAGGGAGGTTTTCCAATGCCTCGCAAAGAAGGGCACCTATTGGTAGATAGTCAACATCTGCTTTTTTATTTTTTTACCGATCACTTTGAGCATGGTGAAGTTAGTATTACACTCTGGATGGTGTATCAATACACCCAGTCACTACAAAGATACAGGTATCCTTCCTAACTCAGTTGCCGGAGAGGAAGGAAACCGCTCAGGGATTTCACCATGAGGCCAATGGTTACATTAAAACAGTTTAATAGCTGTGATAAGAGAAAACTGAGGATGGATCAACAACAATGTAGTTACTCCACAATACTAACCTAATTGACAATAGTGAAAAGAAGGAAGCAGAATAAAAATATTCCAAAACATGCATCGTGTTTGCAACAAGGCACTAAAGTAATACTGCAAAAAAAATGTGCCAACGCAATTAACTTTTTATCATGAATACAAAGTGTTTGGGGCAAATCCAATACTGCACATTACTGAATACCACTCTCCATATTTTCAAGGATAGTGGTGGCTCCATGTTATAGTTTTAAAAAATCGTAAACTCAGCAAAAAAAGAAACGTCCTCTCACTGTCAAGTGCATTTATTTTCAGAAAACTTAACATGTGTAAATATTTGTATGAACATAAGATTCAACAACTGAGATATAAACTGAACAAGTTCCATAGACATGTGACTAACAGAAATGGAATAATGTGTCCCTGAACTAAGGGGGGGTCAAAATCAAAAGTAACAGTCAGTATCTGGTGTGGTCACCAGCTGCATTAAGTACTGCAGTGCATCTCCTCCTCATGGACTGCACCAGATTTGCCAGTTCATGCTGGGAGATGTTACCCCACTCTTCTACCAAGGCACCTGCAAGTTCAGACATTTCTGGGGGGAATGGCCCTGCCCTCACCCTCCGATCCAACAGGTCCCAGACGTGCTCAATTGGATTGAGATCCGGGCTCTTCGCTGGCCATGACAGAACACTGACATTCCTGTCTTGCAGGAAATCACGCACAGAAGGAGCAGTATGGCTGGTGGCATTGTCATGCATGAGGGTCGTGTCGGGATGAGCCTGCAGGAAGGGTACCATATGAGGGAGGAGGATGTCTTCCCTGTAACGCACAGCATTGAGATTGCCTGCAATGACAACAAGCTAAGTCCAATGATGCTGTGACACACCGCCCCAGACCATGACGGACCCTCCACCTCCAAATCGATCCTGCTCCAGAGTACTGGCCTCGGTGTAACGCTCATTCCTCCGACGATAAACGTGAATCCGACCATCATCCCTGGTGAGACAAAACCGTGACCCGTCAGTGAAGAGCACTTTTTGCCAGTCCTGTCTGGTCCAGAGACGGTGGGTTTGTGCCCATAGGCAACGTTGTTGCCGGTGATGTCTGGTGAGGACCTGCCTTACAACAGGCCTACAAGCCCTCAGTCCAGCCTCTCTCAGCCTATTGCGGACAGTCTGAGCACTGATGGAGATATTGTGCGTTCATCTTAGGCGTCTCACAGTACGGACATTGCAATTTATTTCCCTGGCCACATCTGCAGTCCTCATGCCTCCTTGCAGCATACCAGGCACATTCACGCAGATGAGCAGGGACCCTGGGCATCTTTCTGTTGGTGTTTTTCAGAGTCAGTAGAAAGGCCTAAGTTTTAATAACTGTGACCTTAATTGCCTACCGTCTGTAAGCTGTTAGTGTCTTAACGACCGTTCCACAGGTGCATGTTCATTAATTGTTTATGGTTCATTGAACAAGCATGGGAAACAGTGTTTAAACCCTTTACAATGAAGATCTGTGAAGTTAATTCGTAAAAATCCCAATATCTTTGAAAGACAAGGTCCTGAAAAAGTTTCTTGCTGAGTTTAGAGGAAAATCTGGTTCAGTCTTCATCTACTAGGGTCTGGTAGACAGCATTCACCTTTCAGCTGGACAATAACCTTAAACGCAAGGCCAAATCTACACTGGAGTTGCTTACCAAGAAGACAATGTTCCTGTAAAGAGGGGCTGAGTTAGATTTTCAAGTAGATTTAAGTTAAAACTATGGCAAGACCTGAAAATGGTTGTATAGCAATGATCAATAACCAATTTATTGTACGTATGTAAATTCTATATTAAATTTTCTATAAATTAGCGAACATTTCTAAAAATGTTTTCACTTTGTCAATATGGGGTATTGTGTTAAGATGGGTAATCCATTTTCAATTCAGGCTGTAACATCAAAATATGTAATTAGTCAAGGTATGAATACTTTCTGAAGGCACTGTATGTCGACATTTCAGTTAAAGGCCTTTCTCAGTCTCCAAGTCTCTCTTGATCCAACAATATGAATGCTGTTTGATATGAAACTAAAACCGTCTGTTTCTCTGCTCCTCCCCAGACTATGACAACGAGGAGATCTTGACCTATGAGGAGATGGCGCTCTACCACCAGCCAGCCAATCGCAAGCGGCCCATTGCTCTGATTGGTCCTCCCAACTGTGGGCAGAATGAGCTGAGACAGAGACTGCTGTCCAGCGAGCCAGACAGATTTGGGGGAGCTGTCCCACGTAAGTGTGTTTGTGTGAATTCCTGTGTGCATTTAAGGGTTAACTTTCCACTTGAACTGCACACCTCGGTGCTTAGTATTACTCAAGACATATAGAATTTGGTTAATGAGAATTGTCATTTTTGTTAATTCCAGACATTTTTCATGGTTTTCCGGCCATCGTCTGTTCCCCCTTCCCCTGTCCTGTTCATCTTTTTTTAAATTAAAAGCAATACAAATGTTGATAAAAATGTGGGTTTATTCCAGACACGACACGGAACAGGCGTGATGTGGAGGTGAGTGGGAGGGACTACCACTTCGTCTCTCGCCAGGCCTTTGACATGGACGCCACCGCGGGAAAGTTCATCGAGTCGGGAGAGTTTGAGAAGAACCTGTACGGAACCAGTACCGACTCTGTCCGTCAACTCATCAACACGGGCAAGATCTGTCTGCTCTGTCTGCACACACAGGTGAGGGGGGAGAAGAGAGACGGGGGAGAGGTAGGGAGAGAGGGCAAAGGCCTGTCTTCTGTGTCTGCACACCCAGGTGAGGTAAGGAGGGGGAGAGGGGTGAGTTGGAGTTCAGAGGGAGGTGAGACCAACATGGAAAATAAGAGGATAAAGGCGTCTGCATGCTTCCCAGCCAAAACAGTTGGGACTAGTTGTTCAGGCACACAAAATATTTTCTTGAGGAAGCCGGGAAATCTGCAGCCGAAGTCTACGCCCCTTCATCGGTGATTGGTCAACAGTAGGGATTCTTCAATATCTTAAATTGGTTCTGACTATTTAGAGGAAGTGTGTACTGGCTACGGTATCTCAAAATGGACAAGTGGTACTATTGCTGCTTTTTTTTGTTTTTCAAGCGTAGGTCTTTTTAAGGGAGTATGCGAGCATACGCGCTCTAGCCAAACTGAAGCATGCTGATGCCTTAAGAGAGCATAAAATGTCTGTTGCTGCTGTGCCTGACTGGGAGACCCCCCCCCCTTCTCTCTCTCCCCCTTCTCTCTTCTTTCTCTCCTTTCTCTCGCTATAGTCGCTGAAGATTCTGCGTAACTCTGATCTGAAGCCTTACATAATCTTCATCGCTCCTCCCTCCCAAGAACGGTTGCGAGCCCTCCTGGCCAAGGAGAGCAAGAACCCAAAGGTAGTCATTTTAACACATCACAATCGGTTTTCTCAGCTTTTTTAGTAATCAAATCAAATGTATTTATATAGCCCTTCTTACATCAGCTGATATATCAAAGTGCTGTACAGAAACTAGAGGTCGATCGATTAATCGGAATGGGCGATTAATTAGGGCCGATTTCAAGTTTTCATAACAATCGGAAATCGGTATTTTTGGACTACGATTTGGCCAGAGGAAAAAAAAGAAAAAAACACCTTTATTTAACTAGGCGTGTCAGATAAGAACACATTCTTAATTTCAATGACGGCCTAGGAACGGTGGGTTAACTGCCTTGTTCAGGGGCAGAACGACAGATTTTTACCTTGTCAGCTCGAGGATTCAATCTTGCAACCTTACGGTTAACTAGTCCAGCGCTCTAACCACCTGCCTCTCATTGCACTCTACGAGGAGCCTGCCTATTACGCAAATGCAGTAAGAAGCCAAGGTAAGTTGCTAGCTAGCATTAAACCTATCTTATAAAAAACAATCAATCAATCATAATCACTAGTTAACTACACATGGTTGATATTACTAGTTTATCTAGCGTGTCCTACGTTGCATATAATCGATGCAGTGCGCATTCGCGAAAAAGGACTGTCGTTGCTCCAACGTGTACCTAACCATAAACATCAATGCCTTTCTTAAAATCAATACACAGAAATATATATTTTTAAACCTGCATATTTATCTAAAAGAAATCCAGGTTAGCAGGCAATATTAACCAGGTGAAATTGTGTCACTTCTCTTGAGTTCATTGTACGTGGAGTCAGGGTATATGCAACAGCTTGGGCCACCTGGCTCATTGCGAACTAATTTGCCAGAATTTTACGTAATTATGACATAACATTGAAGGTTGTGCAATGTAACAGGAATATTTAGATTTATGGATGCCACCAGTTAGATAAAATACGGAACGGTTCCGTATTTCACTGAAAGAACAAATGTTTTGTTTTCGAGAGAGTTTCCAGATTCTACCATATTAATGACCTAAGGCTCGTATTTCTGTGTGTTATAATTAAGTCTATGATTTGATAGAGCAGTCTGACTGAGCAATGGTAGGCATCAGCAGGCTCGTAAGCATTCATTCAAACAGCACTTCCGTGCGTTTGCCAGCAGCTCGTCGCTGTGCTTCAAGCATTGCGCTGTTTATGACTTCAAGCCTATCAACTTCCGATATTAGGCTGGTGTAACCGATGTGAAATGGCTAGCTAGTTAGCGGGGTGCGCTAATAGTATTTCAAACGTCACTCGCTCCGAGACTTGGAGTAGTTGTTCCCCTTGCTCTGCATGGGTAACGCTGCTTCGAGGGTGGCTGTTGTCGATGTGTTCCTGGTTCGAGCCCATGTAGGAGCGAGGAGAGGGACGGAAGCTATACTGTTACACTGGCAATACTAAAGTGCCTATAAGAACATCCAATAGTCAAAGGTATATGAAATACAAATGGTATAGAGAGAAATAGTCCTATAATTCCTATAATAACTACAACTTAAAACTTCTTACCTGGGAATATTGAAGACTCATGTTAAAAGGAACCACCAGCTTTCATATTTTCTTATGTTCTGAGCAAGGAACTTAAACGTTAGCGTTCTTACATGGCACATATTGCACTTTTACTTTCTTCTCCAACAGTGTTTTTGCATTATTTAAACCAAATTGAACATGTTTCATTATTTATTTGAGGCTAAATTGATTTTATTGATGTATTATATTAGGTTCAAATACGTGTTCATTCAGTATTGTTGTAATTGTCATTATTACAAATACATTTTAAAAATCGTCCGATTAATCGGTATCGGCTTTTTTTGGGGTCCTCCAATAATCGGTATCGGCGGTGAAAAATCATAATCGGTCGACCTCTAACAGAAACCCAGCCTAAAACCCCAAACAGCAAGCAATGCAGGTGTAGAAGCACGGTGGCTAGGAAAAACTCCCTAGAAAAGCCAAAATCTAGAGAGGAACCAGGCTGAGGGGTGGCCAGTCCTCTTCTGGCTGTGCCGGGTGGAGATAATAACAACATGGCCAAGATGTTCAAATGTTCATAGATGACCAGCAGGGTCAAATAATAATAATCACAGTGGTTGTCGAGTGTGCAACAGGTCAGCATCTCAGAAGTAAATGTCAGTTGGCTTTTCATAGCCAATCATTGAGAGTATCTCTATGATCTCTATGATATCTCCTGCTGTCTCTAGAGAGTTGAAAACAGCAGGTCTGGGACAGGTAGCACGTCCGGTGAACAGGTCAGGGTTCCATAGCCGCAGGCAGAACAGTTGAAACTGGAGCAGCAGCACGGCCAGGAGGACTGGGGACAGCAAGGAGTCATCATGCCAGGTAGTCCTGAGGCATGGTCCTTGGGCTCAGGTCCTCAGAGAAAGAGAGAATTAGAGAGAGCATGCTTAAATTCACACAGGAGAAATACTCCAGATATAACAGACTGACCCTAGCCCCCCGACACATAAACTACTGCAGCATAAATACTGGAGGCTGAGACAGGATGGGTCAGGAGACACTGTGGCCCCATCCGATGATACCCCCAGACAGGGCAAAACGGGCAGGATATAACCCCACCCACTTTGCCAAAGCACAGCCCCCACACCACTAGAGGGGTATTTTCAACCACCAACTTACAATCCTGAGACAAGGCCGAGTATAGCCCACAAAGATCTCCGCCACGGCACAACCCAAGGGGGGGCGCCAACCCAGACAGGAAGACCACGTCAGTGACTCAACCCACTCAAGTGACGCACCCCTCCTAGGGACGGCATGGAAGAGCACCAGTAAGCCAGTGACTCAGCCCGTTATAGGGTTAGACGCATAGAATCACAGTGGAGAGAGGGGAACCGGCCAGGCAGAGACAGCAAGGGCGGTTCATTGCTCCAGAGCCTTTCCGTTCACCCTCACACTCCTGGGCCAGACTACACTCAATCAAATGACCTACTGAAGAGATGAGTCTTCAGTAAAGACAAAGGTTGAGACCGAGTCTGCGTCTCTCACATGAGTAGGCAGACCATTCCATTAAAATGGAGCTCTATAAGAGAAAGCCCTACCTCCAGCTGTTTGCTTAGAAATTCTAGGGACAATTAGGAGGCCTGCGTCTTGTGACCGTAGCGTACGTGTAGGTATGTACGGCAGGACCAAATCGCAAAGATAGGTAGGAGCAAGCCCATGTAATGCTTTGTAGGTTAGCAGTAAAACCTTAATCAGCCCTTGCCTTAACAGGAAGCCAGTGTAGAGAGGCTAGCACTGGAGTAATATGATAAATGTTGGTTCTAGTCAGGATTCTAGCAGCCGTATTTAGCACGAACTGACGTTTATTTAGTGCTTTATCAGGGTAGCCGGAAAGTAGAGCATTGCAGTAGTCTAACCTAGAAGTAACAAAAGCATGGATACATTTTTCTGCTTCATTTTCGGACAGAAAGTTTCAGATTTTTGCAATGTTACGTAGATGGAAAAAAGCTGTCCTTGAAACAGTCTTGATATGTTCGTCAAAAGAGAGATCAGGGTCTAGAGTAACGCCGAGGTCCTTCAGTTTTATTTGAGACGACTGTACAACCATCAAGATTAATTGTCAGATTCAACATTAGATCTTTTTGTTTCTTGGGACCTAGAACAAGCATCTCTGTTTTGTCCGAGTTTAAAAGTATAAAGTTTAAGGTTTGTCTAATAAGCCTTAGTAAAGTTAACTCACTTGACATCAAGCTAAAGTAGTGAAACATGCTCTGTGTTCCATCTCTTATCTCCTACCCTTTCTCTACCTAAGCCGGAGGAGCTGCGAGACATCATCGAGAAGGCCCGTGAGATGGAGCAGAACTTTGGCCACCTGTTTGACGCAGCCATCGTGAACACAGACCAGGACAAGGCATATCAGGAGCTGCTGAGGCTCATCAACAAACTGGACACTGAGCCACAGTGGGTCCCCTCCTCCTGGCTACGTTGAAGGAGCAATATAATACAGACACAACACTAACCTGACACAGCACTCACTGGTTCAATGAAGAGCTAGAGCTACCCTGGATCATGGACAATAGTTGCCCAGGGGGAAGACCATTATTAGCTGAAAATTAGCCTTGACTCCATTCTCCAACCAGAATCACAGTATGAGACTAGTGGAAGATCCTCAATCAACACTCAAGCTGAAGATAAATAAAACACTTAAAATGCTTATCACTACATGTGATGTTGAACTGAACTGAGCCGAGCTCTTCTCTTCCCTTCTAAGACTGCCTGGGAAAATGAATTGTCTTTATTATTGCTCTGATTATTTGTCCTTTTTTTGTTGCTGGATTTCTCTTCACTAAATTAACTTTTCACATTCCAGAGAAGTATGTAAAGACTTGGCACTTGGTGGCAGAAATAGAATTATTGCTTCTATTCTGCTTTTGATAACTATTTATAATTGTAAATATATTCTATTTTTAGGAAGCTTTTGATAATAAGAAGAACCCATAGCTTCTATCTATGGCAGGGATGGGCAACTTTGATAGGGGTTGGGGGCCACAAAAAAATCTCAACTCATCACGAGAGGCTGCAGTGGCTTGCGGGTCTGCGTACCCACATCCATACCCAGACTTGCAGTCAGAGCTTGCCTTGGTCTTTTGGGGGCTCTAAGTGAAATTTTGTTGGGGGGGCCCCCCCACTTTGTGAGCAAAAATTTTTTGGGGGGAAGGGGGCAGTGAATGACTCCTACACAAAACTATAGACACACACTGGTTGTTGTACCCTTGCTGTTTTCTTGACCCCGTGTGTGAGGTCAGGTGTGTGTGTGTTTGTTCAGTAATGTATCATCACGGATGTGATTTGCTCACCTAATGAAACCATCTGTGAGGTAATAACATCCCGGTGTAGGACTATGGGTCCTGATTAGTTATTTACTATATAGGGAATAAGGTGCCATTTGGGACGCAGTCATGATCTCTGCATCTGGCCTCTATCCTCTAAACTATAGCAGCCCTGCTTTCAAATACTATTTGGATCATTGAAAATACTTAAACTGTGCTTGATTGAACTTGCCTGGCACAAAGGAACCAATATAATTATTCCAGAACGGTAATCCCTAACCAAACTGGCACTCCACGTCGGCAAAAAGCAAAACCTTAGTATTTGAAAGATTTCAAATGCTATTTGAACCCTGGTCTGCGCTACAGCACAGTATAATGCGGGAGGCTCATCTGAATGGTGTTTTGACATCGCATTAATTAGACAATCCGATCTGAGAGATGGTGAAGAGCCACTTTCTCCTACTTACCTTATACTCTTTTCACACTATCATGCCAACCAAAACTGGACTGTGCTGGCTCTGATATTTTCACATTTTCCTTTCCAGGAACTTTGGTGGATCGTAACCAGGTCAGTGTAGTACAGCTTGGTTCAGTAGTGTGAAAAGGGTACTGGAGGATAAACCAGTCCTAACACACTACACCCCTTACCTCTACCCAAGCACTACGAGTCATCGCTAAATAGAAAACTGGCCTGTTTCCGAATCACAGGATTTAAACCAACAGTGATGATATTGAAGAAAGATTATTAGAGGTGTTTAAAAGTTATGACACTAAAATCGTGAGGGGTAACTTTGTCTTCATTTTCTCAATCTCAGTATTCAGTGTAACCAGCAGTATTCTATTCATGGAAAACACTAAGGAACATCTGAGCACCGCTGTCTGTGGGATTCTCTTAATAATCAATACTTCATAAATTTTGTTTGTTTGAAATCGATGCATTTTATAATTCACTTAAATGCATTATAAACTATCCAACTATGCTGTATTTTAATCCAGTTGTTTTCACCACATGCGACATCTTAAATGTGTGATTTATTATTTGTCAGTGATTTTTCAAAGCTGTTATTGAAATGTTTGTTCTTCTTTTTGATATGGGTCTGTGAAATTAACTTGACCGAACCGAAAAATAGTTATATGTTTTTGTTTTTGCATCTGGTGTTTCTATGATCATAGGTTTCAGCTCACCCTTGATTATAATATGCTGGCTTTGTGTGATTGTGTGTGTGCGTGCGTGCGTGCATGCACAGAGGCAGGACTGTCACTGTAATGCAGGCAAGTATTATCTCTAGTAGACACAATGGAAAATGGTCTTAGCAAAACTATTTCACTTTTTTTATTTTTTGGTTATTGATGATAATCATGGTGTATCTAGATACTTAACATTTGATATATTTGTAATGTTAAAGATAGATTTAAGTACAGAGTAATGCACCTGTAGAATGATGACTCGACCACCTATCCTATCCCTCCGTTTTGGATCTGAAACTCCAGGAACCGCTCAGTGCTAGCCTGATCCCGGATCTGTGTTTTTTTTTTTACGTAGCTCTTCTGACGATTTGTCATGTTTTCCATAGAAGTTGGCTACATAGGGCCGTATTTAGTTTCTCAGAGTAGACGTGCTGATTTAGGATCAGGTCATCCCTATTCATTGTTATTATTATCAAAAAGGGGGAAATTATCTTAGATCAGCACTCCTATTCTGAGACAGAATGGTGGCCATTCAGATCTGGGACCAGTCTAGTTCAGAATGTCTATCCCTTTTTAGTATGCACAGTACACACCTTGTGTAGATTTGAGCCGTTAACTGGAAGTAGAACTAATGAATGTAAAGTTGCTGTATTATTAAAAATCACTTTCTTTAGATCTCTTTTTGTATGAATTATTCAAGTGGATTAAATACCAGATTGATAGAAGTAGAGGCGGGTTATTTTATTTCTTCAGCACTGTTTAAAGAGCGGCTGTAGAAATTATAGGAATGTGTGATGCCAAGAGGTACTGCTTCACAGACTACAGCGATTGTGGGGTCAGAGTTGATTGACACTAAAATATAGATAAGATAATGGAACTTGAGTGAGATTGAAACCTTTTTCATTGTATGATAATGTCCTCCTTTTAAAAGATCTGACAGGGATATTAAAACATTTGACACATTCATTTGTATCTCAAAGCAAGGTGGAGCCATTAAACTTCAATTACTTTTCTTGAACTAAGGCCAGTCTCCTCAGACTTGGCAGCAGCATCAAGCGTATTCAACAGCCACTCCCTTAGGGGGAAGAGTATGAGGTATGCACTAATTTCTATGCCATGTAATATGTTAGTGGTCAACTCAACACAGAGAAGTGTACAAAACATTCCATTCCATGCGCTTTCCATGACAGACTGACCCGGTGATTCCAAGTGAAAGCTATGATCCCTTATTGATGTCACTTTTTAAATCCACATGAATCAGTGTAGATGAAGTGGAGTAGATGGGTTAAAGAAGGATGTTTAAGCCTTGAGACAATTGAGGAACACTTGACACCTTGTAGAGTCTATGCCCTGGCAAATTGAGGGCAAAAGCGGGGGGGTGCAAGTGCAACTCATAAAATGTTATTTGTCACGTGTGCCGAATACAACCGAATACACCTTACAGTGAAATGCTTACTTACAAGGCCTTAACTGACAATGCAGTTCAAGAAATAGTTTAAAATATTTATTAAATAAATGAAAGTAAAACAATTTAATAAAAAGTAAAATAATACATACAGGGGGTACAGGTTAGTCAAGGTAATTTGTACATGTAGGTGGGGTAAAGTGACTATGCATAGATAATAAACAGCGAGTGGCAGCAGTGTAAAAACAAAGGGGGGGGGGGGTGTCAATGTAAGTACTCCTGGTGGCCATTTTAATTGTTCAGCAATCTTATGTCTTGGGGGTAGAAGCTGTTAAGGAGCCTTTTGGACCTAGACTTGGTGCTCCGGTAACAATTCTTTGGTCCTTCCTCTGACATCGCCTAGTATATAGGTCCTGGTTGGCATGAAGCTGGGCCCCAGTGATGTACTGGGTCGAACGCACTACCCTCTGTAGCACTTTACGGTCGGATGGCGAGCAGTTGCTATACCAGGCGGTGATGCAACGGGTCAGGATGCTCTCGATGGTGCAGCTGTAGAACTTTTTGAGGATCTGGGGACCCATGCAAAATCTTTTCAGTCTCCTGGGGGGGGGGGGGGAATGTGTTGTAGTGCCCTCTTCACGACTATCTTGATGTGTTTGGACCATGATAATTAATTGGTGATGTGGACACCAAGGAACTTAACTCTCGACCCACTCCACTACAGCCCCGTCGATGTGAATGGGTGCATGTTGGCGCTCCTTTTCCTGTAGTTCACATCAGCTTCTTTGTCTTGCTCACGTTGAGGGATAGGTTGTTGTCCTGGCACCACACTGCCAGGTCTCTGACCTCCTCCCTATAGGCTGTCTCATCGTTGTCTTCAGCAAATTTAATGATGGCGTTGGAGTCGTGCTCGGCCACGCAGTCTTGGGTGAACAGGGAGTACAGGAGGGGACAAAGCACGCACCCCTGAGAGGCCCCCCATATTGAGGATCAGCGTGGCAGATGTGTTGTTGCCTACCCTTACCACCTGGGTGCGGCCCGTTAGGAAGTCCAGGATCCAGTTTCAGAGGGATGTAGTCCCAGGGTCCATAGCTTAGTGATGAGCTTTGTGGGCACTATGGTGTTGAACACTGAGCTGTAGTCAAAGAACAGCATTCTCACGTAGGTGTTCCTTTTGTCTAGGAGGGAAAGGGCAGCGTGGGGTACAATTGAGATTGCGTCATCTGTGGATATGTTGGGGCGGTATTGGAGTGGGTCTAGGGTTTCCGGGATGATGGTGTTGTGAGCCATGACCATCCTTTCAAAGAACTTCATGGCTACCGGCGTGAGTGCTACGGGGCAGTAGTCACCTTTGCTTTCTTGGGCACAGGGACTATGGTGGTCTACTTGAAACATGTAGGTATTACAGACTCGGTCGGGGAGAGGTTGAAAATGTCAGTGAAGACACTTGCCAGTTGGTCACGCATGCTCTGAGCATGAGTCCTGGTATTCCGTCTGGCCCTGCGGCCTTGTGAATGTTGACCTGTTTAAAGGTCTTGTTCACATCGGCTACGGAGAGCGTGATCACACAGTCGTCCGGAACAGCTGGTGCTCTCATGCATGCTTCAATGTTGCTTGCCTTGAAGAGAGTATAAAAGGCATTTAGCTCATCTGGTAGGCTTGCGTCACTGGGCAGCTCACGGCTGGGTTTCCATTTGTAGTCTAATAGTTTGCAAGCCCTGCCACATCTGATGTGTCAGAGCCGGTGTAGTAGGATTCAATCTTAGTCCTGTAACTCAATATTAGGAAGTTGTTTATAATGTTTTGTGTACTCTGTATCTGCCAGTATCTTTTGTTAAACTTGCTTTAAAACACACAGGGCGACACCTTGTGGAGAAATCGAAAACTGCTAATTTCAATGGGTAATCTATTTGCTAAAATACCGATGGTATTTTTTTTGATGTGCATGTTTCCAGTTCCGCTTCCGTGTCAGTTCAAATTGTCGCCCCGTTCGCGCATGTTGATGAAACAGTCGAATTTTATACCGTCAACTGATATATTTCAATTACTACAGTTTAATGTAATAACTTATAATACAGACATATTCCAATAGTTCATTCTCAAGTTGTGTATATACTATATAAGGTGAGTATAACGTTTGAGCGTGAAGTTCTGAAAGAATGAATGATTGGTGATGAACGCATGAGACTCAAAAGTGTTACGTTAGTTAACATTAGTCTAGTATTCTATCGAGCTGGTGTTCTGGCTACATGTAAATGTGTTGTAGCTAGATAAGGTTGGTTAGCTAGAAACCCATCATTCAGAATAAGCTGGCAGTCACTGGCAGCTGTTTGCCACTGCGAGCTAACGTTAGCTAGCTACTTATACAGTACAAAGGTTTTCTTCCTACAATGTATACATCTGTTCACCTCCTTAGTTCTCCGCCCATTATAATTTGCTATATGGTGATCTACATTTTGCAAGCATTGCGCCTGCTTGGCAGAGTGTGATAACATACAGGCAGAATGAGAATGCAATGAATACTATCCTCTGCTGCATACTCACATACTTGAAATCATCTTGACCACAGAGTGCAGGATGCCGTCGCTCAGCTGTAGATTCTACCAGCACAGGTTTCCAGAGGTGGAAGATGTGGTGATGGTCAACGTGCGCTCCATCGCAGAGATGGGAGCCTACGTAAGTCTCCTGGAGTACAACAACATTGAAGGCATGATCCTCCTTAGCGAGTTGTCTCGCAGACGTATCCGCTCCATCAACAAACTCATCAGGATCGGACGCAACGAGTGTGTGGTCGTCATCCGAGTGGATAAGGTGAGAGGAAAAATGCTGTGAATGTGATGGGTTGACCTGTAGCCTGGTCCCATATTTGTTTGTGTTGCCTTGCCAACTCTTGTCACAGATAACCATAGGATTTGGCAAGACAGAAATAGATCTGGGACCGAGCTAGTTTTCTTGTTCTCATTGTGACGGTTCATTTCCCTGCTCTCTATCTCTCTAGGTTACATTGATCTGTCCAAGAGAAGAGTTTCACCCGAGGAGGCAATCAAGTGCGAAGACAAATTCACCAAATCTAAAACGGTATGTTGTCTAAATCCTCGCATTATAAAGACTTAGTGCCAACAATTCCTCATTTATACATGTACCATGTACCCTCTGAATTCTAGGAAGATTTTAACCCACTTAACCAAAGCCTTTCTCCAAGGTTTTTACCATCATTGTAAAGGTTTTTACCATCGTTGTAAAGCCCTAGTTATTTGGTTGCTTTGATGATCATTTCTGAAGATTATTATTTATTAGTGATTAACTTACGTCTGTCCCTCATTTAAGGTCAACCCTGTTACGTGAACTGAACTCTATTTAATATGGTGAAACTATTCCTTTTTAAATATATATTTTTTTAAGATACATTGAACATCTAATAGTCAAATCATAGTGTAAAAGCAGGTGAGCTGTTCTACTCTTTATGACAATTTTCTGGTGTTTTGTGGTGGGAAACTGAGTGGGTCGAGCATAACACGTCATTAACTGTAGATAGACAGGCTAGAAATGTTTTAACCAACAACAACAAAAACGTTTTTGTGAAGCTTTCATTCAATTGCCACTCCCTTTTGCACACGACAAGCTCCCCCGTCAAAGGGGGATTTATGCATGATTTAAGATTAAATCGTCAATCCTGTTACTTTATTTGGCACTTAGGTTTACATTTGAGTAATTTAGCAGATGCTCTTATCCAGAGCAACTTACAGTTAGTGGATTCTTCTTAACATAACTAGGTGAGACACAACCACATAGCACACTTGTAAGTACATTCTTCCTCAAATTTACTATAGTCATTTTTATTTATTTAACCTCTTGATTGCTATTTATGACAATGTTAAAATTTGGTGAAATAAACGTTTTTTTTAACCAATTAACACTTCTCAAAAGTCACCAAGTTGGTGGAACAACCCTAGTACAATATACTCTTTTGCCTTGGGCTGAAAATGCAGAAAGGCTGGTTATGTTGAGTTTTGGTACTCTTAGATGTGTTGTCAACTGATATATTCAAATATCATTTCTGGAGGGGAACCTAGACTTGTGTGTCTTCTGCCATGACAGGTGTACAGCATATTGAGGCACGTGGCTGAGGTTCTGGAGTACACCAAAGATGAGCAGCTGGAGAGCCTGTTCACGCGCACTGCCTGGGTGTTTGATGAGAAGTACAAGCGGCCTGGATATGGAGCCTATGATGTCTTCAAACAGGCTGTGGCGTAAGTACTGACAACCTGGTCAGGGTTGGTAGGGGATTCTCTTGTTTAGACACTTAAACACAAAAATATTATTTTCCATTCTTCGTTTCAAACAGACTTATGGAACTAGAAATGGAAGAAAATGGTTCCATAGATTAGTCTCCTGGTTCGATACAATTCTGCCCAAGCGAGACTAGATGCAAATCCATTTCTATTGCATCAATAGACATATTATTTAGCTATTGTCCTGGACCTCCCAGGATTGAGTGTGTTAATATGACTGATGTTTTGGTCCACAGGGACCCAGCCGTTTTAGATTGTCTGGACCTGACAGAGGAGGAAAAGGCTGTCCTCATTGACAACATCAACAGAAGACTGACCCCACAAGCTGTCAAAATCAGGGCAGGTATGTACACCTAACTGGGTGCATGTATATCATATACACAGCAGTGTCTTGGTGAATCTTGATATAGCATTATACTAATGTGTTAGCAGTGGCGGATTTAGGGAGAGGCGACATGGGCAGGCGCCCAGGGTGGCACGGGGCGACCACACCATTTTTGAAAAAATATAAATCATTTGTAATGGTGACATTTGTGGTGTGATTTGTGATCGGTTATCTATTGCTCATTTGCACGTCACATCAATGATATCATGTCACCGTGTGGGACTGTGGGTCTATTAACCTTGTCGGATTGGGCGCCCTGATTCTAGTTTGTGAGCTAGGCAGGCTACTGCCTGGGAAGGTCTCCAACTCAGAAGTACGAGATGGGGAGGGGGGCGGGGGTAGGTTGACCTCAGGTCTCCCCACTGGAAGCCCGAGGTAGGGGGAGCGGGGGAATCTGTCAAATAGCTCCCCTCTAACTTTGTACAGTACTAATGCAATTAGTTGTGCAATTTAGTTTGTGTGTTTCTTGTTTGAAGTGCAATAGTGTAATAATCAGGTTCTCTTCTTTATTAGTGTGTTATTCTATTTGTGTGTTTGTGTAAATAGGATTTGTGCAATTTAGTTTTATTTGTGGGTTTTTTGTTAGTAATAGTATAATAATTAAATTATCTTTTTATTTGTATTTATATACACTTTGTTTCTATTTGTCTTTTTACTACTTTTTGATATTTATGAGTCTTACTTTTGGATATTTTATATTTATATACACTGCCCCCACCCCCACCTGTGGACGCCGGGCCCTCATACCACCCTCATGGAGTCTGTTTCTGATCGTTTGAGCAGACACATGCACATTTGTGGCCTGCTGGAGGTCATTTTGCAGGGCTCTGGCAGTGCTCCTCCTGCTCAAAGGCGGAGGTAGAGGTCCTGCTGCTGGGTTGTTGTCCTCCTACGGCCTCCTCCACGTCTCCTGATGTACTGGCCTGTCTCCTGGTAGCACCTCCATGGTCTGGACACTACGCTGACAGACACAGCAAACCTTCTTGCCACAGCTCGCATTGATGTGCCATCCTGGATGAGCTGCACTACCTGAGCCACTTGTGTGGGTTGTAGACTCCATCTCATGCTACCACTAGAGTGAGAGCAACGCCAGCATTCAAAAGTGACCAAAACATCAGCCAGGAAGCATAGGAACTGAGAAGTGGTCTGTGGTCACCACCTGCAGAATCACTCCTTTATTGGGGGTGTCTTGCTAATTGCCTATAATTTCCACCTTTTGTCTATTCCATTTGCACAACAGCATGTGAAATTTATTGTCAATCAGTGTGGCTTCCTAAGTGGACAGTTTGATTTCACAGAAGTGTGATTGACTTGGAGTTACATTGTGTTGTTTAAGTGTTCCCTTTATTTTTTTGAGCAGTGTAGTTTTAAATGTTATGATTATTTATTTGTGTTGTTCCAAATGTCTGAAGGGGGGTTCGCCCAGGGAGCCATACAAGGTAGAACTTTCACTGTGTGTTAGAATAATATTTTGGGGAACCCAATTAAGCCAACTCCCATCTCTCCCTCAGACATTGAGGTGGCCTGTTACGGGTATGAGGGGATTGATGCTGTCAAAGAAGCGTTGAGGGCGGGGCTGGGCTGCTCCACAGATGCCATGCCAATCAAGGTAAATAAAACAACAACAAACCCCCCTCAATAGTCTGGGTTTTTTTGGACCCAGATTAATCATAGTATATTCCTAGACCATTCAAAAATGTTCAGCGGGGAACCCATTTTTTTCACCAGATTTTCTGGGTACCCTTTTTTCCCCCCCGAGAATTTCTTTCCTAAAAAATTGGTTTTATATACACTACCGTTCAAAAGTTTGGGGTCACTTAGAAATGTCCTTGTTTTTTAAAGAAAACCAATTTTTTGTCCATTTAAAAGAATATCAAATTGATCAGAAATACAGTGTAGACATTGTTAATGTTGTAAATGACTATTGTAGCTGAAAATGGCAGATTTTGTATGGAATATCTACATAGGCGTACAGGGGCCCATTATCAGCATCCATCAGCGCAAACTGGCCCTAACCAGAATAGAAAGTGTGGGAGGCCCCGGTGCACAACTGAGCAAGAGCACAAGTATATTGGAGTGTCTAGTTTGAGAAACAGACGCCTCACAAGTCCTCAACTGGCAGCTTCATTAAATAGTACACGCAAAACACCAGTCTCAACGTTAACAGCGAAGAGGCGACTCCGGGATGCTGGCCTTTTAGGCAGAGTTGCAAAGAAAAATCCATATCTCAGACTGGCCAGTAAAAAGAAAAGATGAATATTGGCAAATGAACACAGACACTGAACAGGAGAAGATTGTAAAAAAGTGTTATGGACAGCCTAATCTAAGTTTGAGGTGTTCGGATCCCAAAGAAGAACATCCGTGAGACGCAGAAAAGACGCGGAGTGCTTGACGCCATCTGTCAAGCATGGTGGAGGCAATGTGATGGTCTGGGGGTGCTTTGGTGGTGGTAAAGTGGGAGATTTGTACAGGGTAAAAGGGATCTTGAAGAAGGAAGGCTATTGCTCCATTTTGCAACATCATGCCATACCCTGTGGACGGTGCTTAATTGGAGGCAATTTCCTCCTACAACAGGACAATGACCCAAAGCACAGCTCCAAACTATTTAGAGAAGAAGCAGTCAGCTGGTATTCTGTCTATAATGGTGTGGCCAGCACAGTCACCGGATCTTAACCCTATTGAGCTATGGTAGCAGCTTGACCGTATGGTACCTAAGAACGGCCCATCAAGCCAATCCAACTTGTGGGAGGTGCTTCAGGAAGCACGGGGTGAAATCTCTTCAGATTACCTCAACAAATTGACAACTAGAATGCCGAAGGTGTGCAAGGCTGTAATTGCTGCAAATGGATGATTCTTTGACGAAAACAAAGTTTCAAGGACACAATTATTTCAATTAAAAATCATTATTTATAACCTTGTCAACATCTTACTGTTAATTTTGCAACTAATTTCATGTATGTTTTCATAGAAAACAAGGACATTTCTAAGTGACCCCAAACTTTTGAACGGTAGTGTGTGTGTATACAGTTGAAGTCGGAAGTTTACACACACTTAGGTTGGAGTCATTAAAACTTGTTTTTCAACCACTCCACAAATTTCTTGTTAACGAAATATAATTTGGGCAAGTCGGTTAGGACATCTACTTTGTGCACATGACACAAGTCAATTTTTCAACAATTGTTTACAGACAGATTATTTCACTTATAATTCACTGTATCACAATTCCAGTGGGTCAGAAGTTTACATACACTAAGTTGACTGTGCCTTTAAAAAGCTTGGGAAATTCCAGAAAATGATGTCATGGCTTTAGAAGCTTCTGATAGGCTTCTAAACTACACACAATACCCCATAATGAAAAAGCAAAAACAGGTTTTTAGACATTTTAGCAAATGTATATTTAAAAAAAACTATAATATCACATTTACATAAGTATTCAGACCCTGTACTCCTCCATGCTTCACGATGGAAACCACACATGTGGAGATCATCCGTTCACCTACTCTGCGTCTTACAAAAGAAGTCAACCATGAAGGCCTGATTCACGTGTTCTCCTCTGAACAGTTGATGTTGAGATGTCTGTTAGTTGAACTCTGTGAAGCATTTATTTGGGCTGTAATTTCTGAGGCTGGTAACTCTAATGAACTCATCCTCTGCAGCAGAGGTAACTCTGGGACATTCCTGTGGCGGTCCTCATGAGAGCTAGTTTCATAGCGCTTGATGGTTTTTGCGGCTGCACTTGAAGAAACTTTCAAAGTTCTTGAAATGTTCTGCATTGACTGAACTTCATGTCTGAAAGTAATGATGGACTGTCGTTTCTCATTGCTTATTTGAGGTGTTCTTGCCATAATATGGACTTGGTCTTTTACCAAATAGTGCTGTCTTCTGTATACCATCCCTACCTTGTCACAACACATTAAGAAGGAAAGAAATTGCACAAATTAACTTTTAACAAGGCACACCTGTTAATTGAAATGCATTCCAGGTGACAACCTCATGAAGCTGGTTGAGAGAATGCCAATGGTGTGCGAAGCTGTCATCAAGGCAAAGGATGGCTACTTTGAAGAGTCTCAAATATAACATATATTTTATATTTTTTGGTTAGCTGATTCCATATTGGTTATTTCATAGTTTTGATGTCTTCACTCTTATTCTACAATGTAGAAAATAGTAAAAATAAAGAAAAACCCTTGAATGAGTAGGTGTGTCCAAACTCTTGACTGGTACTGTATATACATAAAAAAAAATATTAAAAAAGACAAAAGCATCCACTGAAAGTGACTTTTAGTCCAAGATCTGTGTCAGGGAAAAGGCTAAATGCATCACAGCATTGTGTCTCTGACAGATTAATCTGATAGCGCCGCCACGCTACGTCATGACCACCACCACACTGGAGCGCACAGAGGGTCTCTCTGTCCTCAACCAGGCCATGGCTGCCATCAAAGAGAAGATTGAGGAGAAGCGAGGAGTGTTTAACATCCAGATGGAGGTCAGTACAATAACCTTATTGTCACAATTTACATAAAATCATATGTTTGCTGTATTTTAATACACTAGGAAGAGGGGGATAATGGAAAGTCCAAGGTGGGGTGGTAGAAGTTTCATGTAAAACAGAAAATTGTAACTCCTGCCATATGTAATACATGCTTTGGAAGTCTTACTCGCCAGAGATCTCACATTAAAACAGTATTAAAAACAGCAACAATGTTCAGGACATTGCGCTTTCAATGTCCATGTGTTAATGTCTTATATGTTTTCCTCCCCTCCAGGCGAAGGTTGTGACCGACATAGATGAGACAGAGCTGGCCCGCCAGCTGGAGCAACTGGAGAGAGAGAACGCTGAGGTGGACGGAGATGACGAGGATGGAGGCCAAGGCAGAGGACTAAACTAGATGAAGAACTGAGGGATTGGATACGACGACGAGACCAATTATACATATGCAGTCCAGAGCATGTATTCATAAAGCATCTCAGAGTAGGAGTGCTGGTCTAGGATCAGCCCACCCCCCCATATTTAATCTTATGCATAATGATCTAAAAGGCTAAACTTATCCTAGATCAGAACTCCTATTTTGAGATATTTCATGAATACAGGCCCTGTCTGATGAGATGACGAACTTCATATCAAATCAAGCATTCTAGAACGTCTCTCCAACTGAACCCTTTGGATCAGTAGCAGGGACCCTCTCAGGGAGACTGATAGAGAGATGGCTACAGGCACTGACTGTCATACTGCCAAACAGGGCTGGGAAAGGCCTCTGTGATTATACCAATGGACACAATAACAACTGAATATGATCACTGAACCCTAGCTGTTTGAATTGCATCAGAACGGGTGGGTTGGGGTAGGATTAGCCTTTTTGTGCTGTAGCCAACTCCTCTCTGTGTGGAAGAGTTGGCTACAGCACATATAATACAAAATGGGACAAGGCTTGGGTTGGTGGGGTGGTAGCCTGGTCCCGTGCTGAATGTTCTTTAACCAACTCTTTGTGACACATACAGTATAGGACCAGGCTAGAGTGAGTAGGGGTTTAGATAGATTCTGAGAATATAATAAGACGAGTGTTTTATATATAGCAAGGACATATTTTAGGAATGAGTACTTTTGAAAGTGGTTTTGACTATCTCCCCAACTCCATGAAAGGACGTTTTCCTGCTCAATATGGTTCAAGTGAAATGTCGGGCGGAAGAGAAAGAGTATAATGCTCACCTAACCAACTCACACAGATCTTTATAACTTAGGGTGCATTCTGGATGTATTTCTATTTTGTCAGGACTACATTCTTAACATTACATTAAACAAATAGAAAAGTAAATTTGTGTTGTCAGGTTAGAAGTGATTGAAAGTGAAACATGCACTTAAATTAAATGTGGGATGCAGTTATAGCATAAGCTGTTGGAGAAAGGTCCATGTGGGTACTCTAGCCTTTATCAAATATTTTAAATAAGATGTTTTATTGTTGTCACGTGCACAGGATATGTACAGTGAAATGTGGTGCTTTATAGGATCTGCCATAGCAGTACAGCACACCTGGAGCAAATTAAGGTTAAGTGCCTTGCTCAAGGGCAAATCAACCTTGTCGGCTGGGTTACTAGTCCAACACTAACAGCTAGGTGACCTTCTTCCACCCATTCACAAAATAAGCTAATTAATCATATTCGGCAGGACAAGCACGAGATAGTGAGATCCTATTGGGGCGTTTTTGCATATATTTGCGTTTTTCCGTTATGGAACGCTTACTCTGAAATGCGCATCTAAACAACGCACTTTTACCAAAGTTTCTAAAAAGGTAAAGTCTACATAACTTAATCTACTCTGTTAGTAACATATTCTAGTTTTGGGAACAGAAAACTGTATTGAGATGAAATTTTTAATCGATGAGTAAATTAGCACTGCCGGTCCCTGAGCTTCCTGTAGAAACTGAATCTGGCTCATTATTCTATTTTTGCTAATATCTCTGGTTGTAGTTTGTCTGCACTACAAATCCCAGAATTCCGTGTTAGCAGTCGGTAGCTAGTAACAACCCTGAAGGCTTACTAGTCAATCATCTGTAGTGTCGGAAAATATATATATACAAAAAGTTGTAAATGTTTAGCTAGTTGACTGAAACTAAACATAAATTACAGTAACAACGACTCTGCAAAATTGCTAGCTCTGTAGGGCGACAAACTATGGAGATTAATCGACCTTCAATCAAGGTAAATATCGTGCTAGCTAAGTAGTTAGCTTGCATAGCGGTTTGATTTTTGCTTGCTTAACGTTAGTTTGGGACACAACATCGCGAGTCTGTGTAGCAGGGTTTATGTTAGGAAAATGTGGAGCAGGACATTTGACCGGCAACGCAACATTTCATTTACCGGACCCATATGCATCAGGTTCATAACCTGATTAGGGCGTCCACATCGGCCCACAGTTCTCAGAATGACAGAAATCACATTTGGGATATCATGGTAATTCATTAACAGAACATGCATGTCCAGAATTTAATGACGTGCTGTCCTTCTTACCAAATTCTGATGTGCACTTTGAACATGTTAGAATAACTGTCGACATTTACTTTTCCTCAGCCAACAAAATTAGTAAGTTAATGAACAGCAAAATCACTATCCTATGTGAATCTACTATAGTAGAAAAGTTTAGGCTACCTATTCTATTGGTCAGCTTGTCGAGAAAGATCGTCTATTTCAGAGTCTGGACATTTGTGGGAAGATAGATTCCAAATTCATACAACCAGTAGGCCTAGGCTACATAAAACAAAGACGTTAAAAAGCAATGAGTCTGATGCAACAAACAGATCAGAACATTTAGCTTAACGTTGATAAACTATTATTTCATAAGATCATACGCGCAGTAATGCACACAGGGCAGTAAGTAGGCTACGCGGCAATGTTCGTTCCATAATGCAATTGGCAGGAAAACACCATTGTCGAGAGGGCACTGCACATTCAAGCGGTTTCATGTGACAGATGAAAATATCAGTTAGAAATGTAGAAAGAGGAGATCTAATAGGCTAATCTGAAGCAAGGTAAGACATGCCTCGTAATATGTATTAAAACGTTCTGGTTTTAAACAGTTAAGTATGTTTTCAAAATACATGTTTTGAAAAAATGAGCCTCCAGCTCGTTGGAAAGTGATGTTTGACGCGTTGAAGCCTGCCTGGGGAAAATGTTTTTGAACGGTCATCCAACTGGGGCCTGTAGAGCACTGACTTTACGACCTGAAGATCACTGACGTCATGAAATGACTTCATATTTTTCTGAGTTCCCAGTTGTCTTGAAAGCACAGCAAGATGCTGCAGCAGTAGCTCTTGCAGAGTCTGACATATTTTCCTCTCAATGGCTCTGTATGTGTGTGATAAAAAAGATACATAAGGAATATAGTGTACACATGCACCGATTTAATTCCACAAAATTATGCAAATTAAGCATGATCAGTCAAATGTATGTACGTAGACTGGTAAATCCATCAATGAATAGGCTAAAAAGCAAATAGGCAAATTTTGAAATTTGATTTTTTCTTCTCCTGTACAATTGTACGGTGCCACTTTTATTTATTGGCTTTAAAAAAAATAAAAAAAAGACGAAAGCCTGTTATTACTGGCTAAAGGAAGCGCTCTGTGTAGGTACAGACTCCCAATGTGTCCTAAACCTAGATTTTGGCATGTGAAAACACATTTCGTTCTGTAGCTAACTAATAATGAATGACACAAATGACATGTCCTAATCTTTTGTGTAGGTGACCCAGATTATATTTATCATAACCATTTTGTTAGTCAAGGTGCAGTTTGGAACCACCATATCAGGTAAACTGATCAAATTGTGTCAAAGAAAGTAGCTAGTTTTAAATGGGTACTCTACTCCAAAATAAAAGTTTGTCAGATGTCCTCAGCCCTCAAAATAAGGGGAGGGGATAAGTCCATGTCTTACCAGGCATGGTGTGTGCTAAGTATTTATTTGGACAGTGAGGCCAAAATGTTTAATTTTGCTCTATAGTATACTCTGGCATTTTGGATTCGGGATCATATGAGGAGACAGTAAATAATGTCACCTTTTTTATTTTTTTCATACATGTGTTTACCCTTTAGAAAGAAAGCACTTTATGTATTTGGTCCCCTAGGGATGTGCTCTGATACAATACAGCATTGAAAGGTTTATTTGAAACACTTTGGTTTGATTAGAGAACGAATTGATGCGATATGTTGCACAACATTTGTTGCATAAACACATACATTTTCCATGAGCTGGGCCTCTGAGCTGGATCTGTCTGAGCTGACTTCTGTGTGTAAATGATGTATCTATATGGTGTATGTACTATGTAGGCACCTGTGCAGAGACATAAGGGAGACTAGGCATCTACCACCCCACTACTACTATCAAATTAGGTGGGGGGGGGAGGCAATGTAGCCTGTTTATTTTGTCCCCCCCACTTTGGTTCTGAAATCACCATCACCAACTAATTAACTTGTAACTAAATATATGGCAAATAAAAATCCGAAATGGATGATGTTGGAAGATAGATGGGAAGGGTTGAGTGGAGCTGAAGGGTGGGACTAATAACAAGATAATCAATGTAGGGCATACGGGATCTGTGAAATGTGTATAGGGGCGGAGCTTTTGTGAAATAGCACAGTTACAAGTGGAAATCAAACTGGATGGACAACAGAAATAGAGGAAGGACTAAGAACAAACAAGAGTAAACTATTATAAAGTAGACTGTGTCTGTAAAATGTGTATAAGATGTATAAATTGAAGGTAAAAACAGAAATGTTTATCAGTTTACTCCAATTGGGGGATCGGTGGTAGGGTTTGCGGGGAATAATAATAAAGGTATATTCTTTAAAAAAGTATGTATGTCTATATAGGTATGTGTATGTATATATGTGTATATGTATGCATACGTGTATGGATATATATATTTACCCCCAAAAATATGGGGGAATGGAAATGATGCAGACAATTACATTGGAAGAAACATTCTTTTCGCAATATTAAGCTGATCCACCCCTAAAGAAAAAAGAAGAAAAAAAAACTAATTAACTTGTAATTTTTGCAATTTAAGTGTTTGCGCTAGTAATGTATCAATATTTATAATTTACAAATAAGCTATGACATAGCCAATCAATATAAAGCAAAACTTTGGATTTCACCCCCATCTCAAAATTGAATGGTTTTGATCAATTGTAGGTTTTTACTGAGTAAACTTCTGCTTCGGGCCATGCAGTGCGCCTCGCAAAATTGATTGCTGTCCTCGTTATGAAATTATCAGGCATTGAGGCAATCAGTTACTGTTCGATTGAACGTTAGAATGGACAAAACAAGTGACCTACACTACTTTGAGCGTTGTAATATCTTCGGTTCAAGGTAGGCCGGTTCCAGTGGGCTTTTCACGCACGTCAGTATCTTTCACGCATTCAACAACCCGGTCGCATTCCGCTTCGCTCCACAGGTAGTATCACATTTCATTTCATTTCATTACAGTACAACGGTTTGATTTGTTTGATCTTAGCTAGCTACATAGCCGTCTTTGTATCAAAGATAATTGTGTAGTTTAGAGCAATTATCTAGGTTAGCTAGCCAGCTATTTTCGTCCTTTTAACGTAACGTAACGAACACTGCTAGCTAGCCAGCTAGCCACCGAATAGCAGCACTGTAGAAACTATTACATTCAACGGAACAACGGAACGACTTGATTAGTGTAGTGTTAGCTAGCTACATAGTTGTCTTTGCTGTCTTTGTATCTAAGATAACTGTGGAGTCTAGAGTAATTATCGGTTAGCTAGCCAGCTATTTTCGTCCGCCGCGCTGCCGTTCTTCTACCTAGTCAACACTGCTAGTCAACACTGCTAACACTGCTAGCTAGCCAACTTCTACCGAATAGCAGCACTGTAGAAACTATTACATTACAACGGAACGATTTGATTAGTGTAGTGTTAGCTAGCTAGTGTTAGCTAGCTACATAGTTGTCTTTGCTGTCCTTGTATCTAAGACAATTGTGTAGTTTAGACTAATTATCTAGCCAGTTACCGAGGTTACCTAGCCAGCCATCAAGGTTACCTAGCCAGCTACACTTTCAATCAAAGTCAACAACGCAGCCACTGCTAGCTAGCCTACCTCAGCAGTACTGTATCATTTTAGTCAATAAGATTTTTGCAACGTAAGCTTAACTTTCTGAACATTCGAGACGTGTAGTCCACTTGTCATTCCAATCTCCTTTGCATTAGCGTAGCCTCTTCTGTAGCCGGTCAACTATGTGTCTGTCTATCCCTGTTCTCTCCTCTCTGCACAGACCATACAAACGCTTCACACCGCGTGGCCTCGGCCACCCTAACCTGGTGGTCCCAGCGCGCACGACCCACGTGGAGTTCCAGGTCTCCGGTAGCCTCTGGAACTGCCGATCTGCGGCCAACAAGGCAGAGTTCATCTCAGCCTATGCTTCCCTCCAGTCCCTCGACTTCTTGGCACTGACGGAAACATGGATCACCACAGATAACACTGCTACTCCTACTGCTCTCTCTTCGTCTGCCCACGTGTTCTCGCACACCCCGAGAGCTTCTGGTCAGCGGGGTGGTGGCACCGGGATCCTCATCTCTCCCAAGTGGTCATTCTCTCTTTCTCCCCTTACCCATCTGTCTATCGCCTCCTTTGAATTCCATGCTGTCACAGTTACCAGTCCTTTCAAGCTTAACATCCTTATCATTTATCGCCCTCCAGGTTCCCTCGGAGAGTTCATCAATGAGCTTGATGCCTTGATAAGCTCCTTTCCTGAGGACGGCTCACCTCTCATAGTTCTGGGTGACTTTAACCTCCCCACGTCTACCTTTGACTCATTCCTCTCTGCCTCTTTCTTTCCACTCCTCTCCTCTTTTGACCTCACCCTCTCACCTTCCCCCCCTACTCACAAGGCAGGCAATACGCTTGACCTCATCTTTACTAGATGCTGTTCTTACACTAACCTCATTGCAACTCCCATCCAAGTCTCCGACCACTACCTTGTATCCTTTTCCCTCTCGCTCTCATCCAACACTTCCCACACTGCCCCTACTCGGATGGTATCGCGCCGTCCCAACCTTCGCTCTCTCTCCCCCGCTACTCTCTCCTCTTCCATCCTATCATCTCTTCCCTCTGCTCAAACCTTCTCCAACCTATCTCCTGATTCTGCCTCCTCAACCCTCTCCTCCCTTTCTGCATCCTTTGACTCTCTATGTCCCCTATCCTCCAGGCCGGCTCGGTCCTCCGCTCCGTGGCTCGACGACTCATTGCGAGCTCACAGAACAGGGCTCCGGGCAGCCGAGCGGAAATGGAGGAAAACTCGCCTCCCTGCGGACCTGGCATCCTTTCACTCCCTCCTCTCTACATTTTCCCCTTCTGTCTCTGCTGCTAAAGCCACTTTCTACCACTCTAAATTCCAAGCATCTGCCTCTAACCCTAGGAAGCTCTTTGCCACCTTCTCCTCCCTCCTGAATCCCCCCCTCCTCCCTCTCTGCAGATGACTTTGTCAACCATTTTGAAAAGAAGGTCGACGACATCCGATCCTCATTTGCTAAGTCAAACGACACCGCTGGTTCTGCTCACACTGCCCTACCCTGTGCTCTGACCTCTTTCTCCCCTCTCTCTCCAGATGAAATCTCGCGTCTTGTGACGGCCGGCCGCCCAACAACCTCCCCGCTTGACCCTATCCCCTCCTCTCTTCTCCAGACCATTTCCGGAGACCTTCTCCCTTACCTCACCTCGCTCATCAACTCATCCTTGACCGCTGGCTACGTCCCTTCCGTCTTCAAGAGAGCGAGAGTTGCACCCCTTCTGAAAAAACCTACACTCGATCCCTCCGATGTCAACAACTACAGACCAGTATCCCTTCTTTCTTTTCTCTCCAAAACTCTTGAACGTGCCGTCCTTGGCCAGCTCTCCTGCTATCTCTCTCAGAATGACCTTCTTGATCCAAATCAGTCAGGTTTCAAGACTAGTCATTCAACTGAGACTGCTCTTCTCTGTATCACGGAGGCGCTCCGCACTGCTAAAGCTAACTCTCTCTCCTCTGCTCTCATCCTTCTAGACCTATCGGCTGCCTTCGATACTGTGAACCATCAGATCCTCCTCTCCACCCTCTCTGAGTTGGGCATCTCCGGCGCGGCCCGCGCTTGGATTGCGTCCTACCTGACAGGTCGCTCCTACCAGGTGGCGTGGCGAGAATCTGTCTCCTCACCACGTGCTCTCACCACTGGTGTCCCCCAGGGCTCTGTTCTAGGCCCTCTCCTATTCTCGCTATACACCAAGTCACTTGGCTCTGTCATAACCTCACATGGTCTCTCCTATCATTGCTATGCAGACGACACACAATTAATCTTCTCCTTTCCCCCTTCTGATGACCAGGTGGCGAATCGCATCTCTGCATGTCTGGCAGACATATCAGTGTGGATGACGGATCACCACCTCAAGCTGAACCTCGGCAAGACGGAGCTGCTCTTCCTCCCGGGGAAGGACTGCCCGTTCCATGATCTCGCCATCACGGTTGACAACTCCATTGTGTCCTCCTCCCAGAGCGCTAAGAACCTTGGCGTGATCCTGGACAACACCCTGTCGTTCTCAACTAACATCAAGGCGGTGGCCCGTTCCTGTAGGTTCATGCTCTACAACATCCGCAGAGTACGACCCTGCCTCACACAGGAAGCGGCGCAGGTCCTAATCCAGGCACTTGTTATCTCCCGTCTGGATTACTGCAACTCGCTGTTGGCTGGGCTCCCTGCCTGTGCCATTAAACCCCTACAACTCATCCAGAACGCCGCAGCCCGTCTGGTGTTCAACCTTCCCAAGTTCTCTCACGTCACCCCGCTCCTCCGCTCTCTCCACTGGCTTCCAGTTGAAGCTTGCATCCGCTACAAGACCATGGTGCTTGCCTACGGAGCTGTGAGGGGAACGGCACCTCAGTACCTTCAGGCTCTGATCAGGCCCTACACCCAAACAAGGGCACTGCGTTCATCCACCTCTGGCCTGCTCGCCTCCCTACCACTGAGGAAGTACAGTTCCCGCTCAGCCCAGTCAAAACTGTTCGCTGCTCTGGCACCCCAATGGTGGAACAAACTCCCTCACGACGCCAGGTCAGCGGAGTCAATCACCACCTTCCGGAGACACCTGAAACCCCACCTCTTTAAGGAATACCTAGGATAGGATAAAGTAATCCTTCTAACCCCCCCTTAAAAGATTTAGATGCACTATTGTAAAGTGGCTGTTCCACTGGATGTCATAAGGTGAATGCACCAATTTGTAAGTCGCTCTGGATAAGAGCTCTGCTAAATGACTTAAATGTAATTCAAATGTAGGGCTTAACGAGAATGGTGCAACAAACAAAAACATCCAGTCAGCGGCAGTCCTGTGGGCGAAAACAGCTCGTTGAAGAGAGGTCAAAGGAGAATGGCAAGAATCGTGCAAGCTAACAGGCGGGCCACAAACCGGCAAATAATGGCAAAGTATAACAGTGGTGTGCAGACAACAACCCGGAACACACAATTCGTCTGTCCTTGTCACGGATGGGGTATTGTAGCAGACTACCACACCGGGTTCTACTCCTATCTACTAAAAACCAGAAGAAGCTGCTCCAGTGGGCACACAATCACCAACACTGGACAATTGCGGAGTGGAAAAATATTGACTGGTTTGACGAATCCCGGTTCCTGAACTATTTGACTTGAATGCAAATCGCTACGTCTGGAGAAAACGAGACACAGCTCATCACCTGTCTAACATCATCCCTACCGTGAAGCATGGTGGTGGCATCATCCTGCTATGGGGATTAGGGTTTCACATTTTGGGGAATATTCATCATTTACATTTAAGTCATTTAGCAGACGCTCTTATCCAGAGCGACTTACAAATTGGTGCATTCACCTTATGACATCCAGTGGAACAGCCACTTATATATATATTCAGAGGTGAAAACTTTCTGTGGGATTATATGGGAATTAATGCAAATATATGCAAATTAATATTAATACCATTTAATGTTTTTTGCATTGGATATATTTACCATATCATATGGAGACAAACATTAATCTTTTACCTTATTTTAAGTAAACATAATTTCAAATTATTAAATCCTTCCAATAGAAAAAAAACAATTTAGTTACGAATTAAACTTTAATTAAATGAGTTGACTCTTCGCATGGGATAATTTCACTGAACAACAAAAGAAAGGGAATATTGAATAATCCCAATGATCCATCGCATCTCCCAAAAATGTTTTCAACATCTGTAAAAGGATAGTCTAGAAACTAAATATTTGGTTGTCTTCCTCTCAGCCTTCCATGTCTTCTCCCTGGACCTCCTCAATGTCCACCTCTTGAACATCAGACTCTGAGGCCTCATCTTCACTGTCACTTTCCAACCTTGTTGAGGATGGCTCGTTGTCAGTCTCAAAAAGCCTCAAATTTGCCCGGATGGCCACCAATTTTTCAACCCTTGTATTGGTCAGCCTGTTGCGTGCTTTGGTGTGTGTGTTCCCAAACAAGGACCAGTTGCGCTCTGAGGCGGCTGATGTTGGTGGAATTTGGAGGATGATGGAGGCAACAGGGGAAGAGACTCAGATCCACAAAGTCCCTTCCTCCAGGTGGCTGATGAGATATGTTGGCACGACTGCCATATTGCATCTTCATCCCATAGCCCTTGCTTGAAAGTGTACTTTGCCAGACTGCCAAGAACCTTGCCCTCATCCAGGCCAAGGTGGCGAGACACAGCAGTGATGACACCATAGGCCTTGTTGATCTCTGCACCAGACAGGATGCTCTTGCCAGCATACTTGGGGTTCAACATGTACGCTGCGGCGTGTATGGGCTTCAGGCAGAAGTCTTCACGCTTTTTTATGTATTTCACAACTGCAGTTTCCTCTGCTTGGAGCAACAGTGAAGTGGGCAGGGCAGTACGGATTTCTTCTCTTACATCTGCAAGCAGAGTCTGAACATCAGACAGGATGGCATTGTCACCCTCAATCCACTATAGGTTTCAGGAGTTTCAGGCTGCTTACCACTCTCTCCCTAAATACATCATCCAGGAGGATCCTCTTGATGGGGCTGTCCATATCGGCAGACTGTGATATGGCAATTTCTTGGAGAGACTCCTCCCCTCCAGGATGCTGTCAAACATGATGACAACACCACCTCAACGAGTGTTGCTGGGCAGCTTCAATATGGTGCTCTTATTCTTCTCACTTTGCTTGGCGAGGTAGATTGCTGCTATAACTTGATGACCCTTCACATACCTAACCATTTCCTTAGCTCTCTTGTCGAGTGTATCCATTGTTTTCAGTGCCATGATGTCCTTGAGGAGCAGATTCAATGCATGAGCAGCACAGCCAATGTGTGTGATGTGAGGGTAGGACTTCTCCATTTTAGACCAAGCAGCCTTCATGTTCGCAGCATTGTCTGTCACCAGTGCAAATACCTTCTGTGGTCCAAGGTCATTGATGACTGCCTTCAGCTCATCTGCAAAGTCTGTTGTCCCTTGTGTCTGTGTTCTTGTAGAAAACTGGTTGAGGGGTGGAGATTATGTCATTAATTATTACTTGCCCACAAACATTCAACCACCCATCAGAGATGATTGCAATACAGTCTGCCTTCTCTATGATTTGCTTGACCTTCACTTGAACTCTGTTGAACTCTGTATCCAGCAAATGAGTAGATAAAGCATGTCTGGCTGGAGGGGTGTATGCTGGGCAAAGAACATTCAGAAATCTCTTTCAATACACATTGCCAGTGAGCATCAGAGGTGAACCAGTTGCATACACAGCTCAGCTACGTTCCTCCATTGAGTCAAAAAAACATCTGATTCCAGGAGGACCATGAGCTGTTACTATTGATAAGGTGTCTGATTAATCATTAAATGGCGAATCGAAGTAGAGGGACTTTTGTCAGAGGTTGCTTGTTTTGAGCGCTGGGGTAACTTTATGCACTTGGCCAGATGATTCTGCATCTTTGTTACATTCTTTGTTACATTCAAATCAAGCAGGCAGTCCTTTTGAACTTCTAGCTGTAAGTTCTTCACATATGATTTGGCACAGTATTTGCAAATGTACACAGCTTTTCCTTCTACATTAGCTCCAGTGAAATGTCTTCACACATCAGTATGAAGGAAAAGCAGCCAACAAGTGCTCAGCATATGTGGGAACTCCTTCAAGGCTGTTAGAAAAGCATTCCAGGTGAAGCTGGTTGAGAGAATGCCAAGAGTGTGCAAAGCTGTAATCAAGTCAAAGTGTGGCTATTTTGAAGAATCTCAAATATAAAATATACAGTGGGGAGAACAAGTATTTGATACACTGCCGATTTTGCAGGTTTTCCTACTTACAAAGCATGTAGAGGTCTGTCATTTTTATCATAGGTACACTTCAACTGTGAGAGACAGGATCTAAAACAAAAATCCAGAAAATCACATTGTATGATATTTAAGTAATTAATTTGCATTTTATTGCATGACATAAGTATTTGATCACCTACCAACCAGAAAGAATTCCAGCTCTCACAGACCTGTTAAGTTTTTCTTTAAGAAGTCCTCCTGTTCTCCACTCATTACCTGTATTAACTGCACCTGTTTGAACTCATTACCTGTATAAAAGACACCTGTCCACACACTCAATCAAACAGACTCCAACCTCTCCACAATGGCCAAGACCAGAGAGCTGTGTAAGGACATCAGGGATAAAATTGTAGACCTGCACAAGGCTGGGATGGGCTACAGGACAATAAGCAAGCAGCTTAGTGAGAAGGCAACAACTGTTGGCGCAGTTATTAGAAAATGGAAGAAGTTCAAGATGACGGTCAATCACCCTCGGTCTGGGGCTCCATGCAAGATCTCACCTCGTGGGGCATCAATGATCATGAGGAAGGTGAGGGATCAGCCCAGAACTACATGGCAGGACCTGGTCAATGACCTGAAGAGAGCTGGGACCACAGTCTCAAAGAAAACCATTAGTAACACACTACACCGTCATGGATGAAAATCCTGCAGCGCACGCAAGGTCCCCCTTCTCAAGCCAGCGCATGTCCAGGCCCGTCTGAAGTTTGCCAATGACCATCTGGATGATCCAGAGGAGGAATGGGAGAAGGTCATGTGGTCTGATGAGACAAAAATAGAGCTTTTTGGTCTAAACTCCACTCGCCGTGTTTGGAGGGAGAAGAAGGATGAGTACAACCCAAAGAACACCATCCCAACCGTGAAGCATGGAGGTGGAAACATCATTCTTTGGGGATGCTTTTCTGCAAAGGGGACAGGACGTTTTAGATTCCGTCTCTCACAGTTGAAGTGTACCTGTGATAGAAAATTACAGACCTCTACATGCTTTGTAAGTAGGAAAATCGGCAGTGTGTCAAATACTTGTTCTCCCCACTGTATATTTATTTGTTTAACACTCTTTTGGTTACTACATGATTCCATATGTGTTATTTCATAGTTTTGATGTCTTCACTATTATTGACAATGTAAAAAATAAAGAAAAACCCTTGAATGAGTAGGTGTTCTAAAACTTTTGACCGGTAGTGTAAGTCAATTGGTGTGTGTGTGTGTGGGTATGTGTCTGTGCATATGAAGTGGGGAGGATGAATATGTGTAGGAGGGCGGGAGAGAATGGGTGTGCGGGGGCATGGAGTATATGTTGTGTGTGAATGAAAGAGAATGGATGAGTAAGAGGATGTGTTTGAGAAAAGGGGACAGGGGAGAAGATGGAGGTTGGGATAAACTTGGCCTGGCTGGGTAGGGGAAGGAGGGTAGGTGGTGATAAGCTTGGCTTGGGGGGTTAAGGATGGGAGGGGGAACACGCTTGGCTTGGGGGGGTAAGGAGGAGTAAGGATGGGAGGTGGGGATAAGCTTGACTTGGGTAGGGTTAAATGGGGCAGAGCAGGGAGGGGGTGGTGCAGAGAGATGGATTTGATTTGGGATGGATTTTTTTCTTCATTTTTTTTATGACTTGTAAATCCATTGTAAAATGAATAAGAGATCCTGACATAGGAAAGGAAGTCAAAGTTTTATTATTCCTCGTTTGTCATTACAACTGCGATTTAATGGTGGTTATTGGTGATAATGGAGAGGGACTATATCCAGGGGATTGGGATGGGGTGATTGGGAGGGCATCAGACACTTCTCTGACGTGTGCTTGGGTCCTCCACTCATCCCATTTCAGTCTCTTAGAGGACCCACTCACCCCAAGTAGACCCTCACCTGCCAATATACTTACATTTACCTTGTAAGGTAATACAAACCAACCACAGTACTTATGTGGTAGTCCTTCTTAAAATGTACAGTATGTACAATGTACGTACAGTGCATTCGGAAAGTATTCAGAACCCTTGACTTTTTCAACATTTTGTGACGTTACAGCCTTGTTCTAAAATTTATTAAATGTTTTTTCCCCCTTGTTAATCTACACACAATACCCCATAATGACAAAGCAAAAACAGGTATCGCATATAAAAAAAAAACTCAAGTATCACAGTTACATAAGTATTCAGCCTGACAGAGCTTGAGAGGCTCTGCAGAGGCGAATGGGAGACACTCCCCAAATACAGGTGTGCCAAGCTTGTAGCATCATACCCAAGAAGACTCAAGGCTGTAATCGCTGCCGATGGTGCTTCAACAAAGTACTGAGTAAAGGGTCTGAATACTTATGGAAATGTTATATTAGAATTGTATTTATTTTTATTTGCGATACCTGTTTTTGCTTTGTCATTATGGGGTATTGTGTGTAGATTGATGAGGGGGGGGAACTATTTTATCCATTTTAGAATAAGGCTGTAACTTAACAACATGTGAAGTGGTCTGAATACTTTCTGAATGCACTGTAAAGATAACTTTATTCCATTACTTAACAATATGAAAGCAGATTTAAGATAGAATAATCTTCCCATAAATCTTACAGGTAGAATAAACCTCTTCAGAATGGCATGGCTCCCAACGTTTTTGCATTTATTTTCAAGTAATACCGATTTGTTCTTAACTAAGACAAAATAATTCATAATTGACTTTTTCTGCACAACATACAGTACTAGTCAAAAGTTTGGACACACCTACTCATTCCAGTGTTTTTCATTATTTTTACTATTTTCTACATTGTAGAAAACTATGAAATAACACACATGGAATCATGTAGTAACCAAAAAAGTGTAAAACAAATCAAATATATTTTATATTTGAGATTCTTCAAAGTAGCCAATGTCCTTTGCTCACTCTGACAGCTTCGCACACAATTAATACCTTCTGGGAATGTTATAAAGTCCTAAAAGTTTTGGGTGAAGTTGGAAAGATGGCTGTCAGAAGTATTACAATGTAAATGTACTTTTAATTTGTCTGTCTGTATATTTCAAGACATGGCATATGAGGGTGCAGTGAGATACCCGATGGGTTGGACAGTACATTTCGTATCAATCATTTGCAGCTGACTTGCCTAGTTAAATAAAGGTTCAATAAAGGTTCAATAACAAACCTCTTAAAACCTCTTAAAAAAACGTATCCTTAACTGGAAATCGACCAATCCTCCGTTGTTCACGCAATAGAAAGGTCAAATGCTTTACTATCTAAAAATGTAAAGTGAGTGGGCGACGGAGAGAAACAAAATCGTGTAGTTTGACGCCATGTGGCAGAAAGTGATACGAGCGCTGGAGATAGGGGTGAGGGTTAGTAGGTATGGGCAGTGATGTAGTTGATGTTGTCATTTGTGTGTGTTTGTTTTGTATTGTTGATAAAATATCAAATAAAATCATGTTTAAAAAAACAAAAACAAAAAAAAGACGAAGTAGGCTCTCACTGCTCAATGTATCTCTTCCATGTTTGGCCTTGGGAGGTAGTACCGTTTGGAGGTATTTCCGCGGGTTGGACTCAAAATCAACTTCATACCCTCGTCATCATTACGGAATGTTATTCACTCTCCGCAGGGTCGGCAGAAAGAAAGAGGATGCTTCCTTTTTTCAGAGGGTTAGTATTTTCAACCTAACTTCTGTTTCCCCTGAAAAACAAATGTGGGGACTACGCTCAGGCGTCTTTTTACACCTGCTACTTTAGGTGACGGATTATTGTGGATAATCATGAATGAATTATGAATAATGATGAGTGAGAAAGAGGCATAAATATCTTACCCCCCTCACACAAAAATGCTAACCTCCCCTATTTTTGGTAATGGCGAGAGGTTAGCATGTCTTGGATAATCTTTCTGCACACAGAATCTGCCCACAGGACTTTATCATTCTTCATGATTCATTCATGGTTATCCGTAATCAAGATAGCGTCCACATTAATGTAGAAGTATTCAGAAACATATTATTTTCTTATTTACAATAAAAGGCACAATAAATTGTTTACCATTCGTTTCTATTGGGCACAACATAATCTGAAAGACAACCAAAACAAACTGCAAATGCATCCAACAAGTTTGTAGAGTAACAAGTTTGCAGAGTAACAAGCTTGATGTAGTCATTTCTAAATGGTAAAAGATATGTATGAAAATAACTTCAAATAAAAGGTATTGTCGCCTCATGATTTAAAAACAGAAACTTAAATCCAAAATGCTGGAGTATAGAGACAAATGAAACGTTTTAGCTTCACTGTCCAAATAAAAATGTAGTGGCGTGTACATATGTATCAATCCCAAATGAATGGAAAAGATAGGCACCATTTAATTCCACCAATTTTGATAATGCATAGGGTTGTTATTTGCATTGCATGTGAACAGATTACTGTTTTACTAGCTGGCAGACTTCTTTTGATTTATTCTTTACATGACGTTGATGCACTTAGACCCAGATGACCGAGATGAACCAAATGACACAGATGACCCAGAGCAACAGAAACTATTTCGGTGTGTGTCAGGAAATATGGATAGCAAAAGGATTCGACTGTACCTCGGCCTGGACAATCTGGTATGTTGCTCCAGCAGCTCTCATCAAACATCTGGTGCCCCCTTGTGTTGCCTGGAACAAATGCTGGGTCCCAGAATTATGATGAATCATTTTAGGGACAGTTTCCGTGACCCAGATAAAGCCTCATTCCAGATTTAAAAACCATGTTCAATGGAAAACGTACAAAGTAACTTTTCAGGGGAAAAACACTGTTGTAATTTGTCCGTCCTCGTGATTGCCATTCTATCTCATTCATTCTAGGTGGTGGATTGCATGCTCCAGAAGAAACCAGGCGTCTCAGCTAGACAGTACCAGAACCAACTGAAGCTCTACACATCATCTGGTCTCCTGCCCACCATGGCCATCTATAACAGCACTAACTCAGCCACCTTCCCCTTTAAATTCATTATGGTGAGATGGGCTAATATTAGGATTAGATACATACAACAAAATCAATGGTCTCAGTAATGACTTGAATTCAATGACTTTCTACTTCTATCTGTTTCTCTTATGTGTGCTTTCCCTCTGCTTGTTAGAATGCATCCACCTGGAGAGTGAACGTCCCCAGATACAACATTACTATCAACACAGGTGTCATTATTTCTTATTAATGAGCCTATCTATTAGTCTGGGTACCAGTCTTTTTAGCTAACATTCCACTCCGTGCCACTCCTGTCATTCGCCTAAGAGACTGACCTTTCGGGAATCTCAACGGTCAATACGCAGCTGGATTACCAGCGGAGTTGCTCATTGGTTGTTGGAAATAACATATATATATATAACCAGGTAGGCCAGTTGAGAACAAGTTCTCATTTACAACTGCAACCTGGCCAAGATAAAACAAATCAGTGCGACAAAAACAACATAGAGTTACACATAGGTTAAACAAATGTTCAGTCAATAACACAATAGAAAAATCTGTGTACAGCGTGTGCAAATGTAGTAAGATTAGGGAGATAAGGCAATAAATAGGCTATAGAGGCGAAATAATTACAATTTAGCATTAACACTGGAGTGATAGAAACTGGGGTGCAAAGGAGCAAAAAAAAAAAATAACAATATGGGTATGAGGTAGTTGGGTGTGCTATTTACAGATGGGCTGCTCTGACAGCTGATGCTTAGAAAGGGATATATAAGTCTCCAGCTTCAGTGATTTTTGCAATTCGTTCCAGTCATTGGCAGCAGAGAACTGTAAGGAAAGCCAGCCAAAGCAGGTGTTGGCTTTGGGGATGACCAGTGAAATTTACCTGCTGGAGCGTGTGCTACTGGTGGGTGTTGCTATGGTGACCAGTGAGCTGAGATAAGGCGGGACTTTACCTAGCAAAGACTTATAGATGACCTAGAGCCAGTGGGTGTGGCGACGAATATGTAGCGAGGGCCAGACAACGAGAGCATACAGGTCGCAGTGGTGGGTAGTATATGGGGCTTTGGTGACAAAATTGATGGCACTGCATCCAATTTGCTTAGTAGAGTGTTGGATTCTATTTTGTAAATGACATCGCCAAAGTCAAGGATCTGTAGGATAGTCATTTTACGAAGGTTTGTTTAGCAGCATTTCGCAACAAAGGAGGCTTTGTTGTGAAATAGGAAGCCGTTTCTAGATTTTATTTTGGATTGGAGATGCTTAATGTGAGTCTGGAAGGAGAGTTTACAGTCTAACCAGACACTTAGGTATTTGTAGTTGTCCACATATTCTAAGTCAGAACCGTCCAGAGTAGTGATGCTAGTCGGGTGGACGGGTGAGGGCAGCAATCGGTTGAAGGGCATGCATTTAGTTTTACTTGCATTTAAGAGCAGTTGGAGGCCACGGAAGGAGTGTTGTATGGTATTGAAGCTCGTTTGGAGGTTTGTTAACAGTGTCCAAAGAAGGGCCAGATGTATACAGAATGGTGTTGTTTGCGTAGAGGTGTATCAGAGAATCACCAGCAGCAAGAGCGACATCAGTGATGTATACAGAGAAAAGAGTCGGCCAGAGAATTGAACCCTGTGGCACCTCCATAGAGACTGCCAGAGGTCCGGACAACAGGCCCTCCGATTTGACACTGAACTCTATCTGAGAAGTAGTTGGTGAACCAGGCGAGGCAGTCATTTGAAAAACCAAGGCTATTGAGTCTGCCGATAAGAATGCTGTGATTGACAGAGTCAAAAGCCTTGACCAGGTCGATGAAGACGGCTGCACAGTACTGTCTTTTATCAATGGTGGTTATGATATCGTTTAGGAACTTGAACATGGCTGAGGTGCACCCATGACCAGCTCGGAAACCAGATTGCATAGTGGAGAATGTACGGTGGGATTCGAAATGGTCGGTGATCTGTTTGTTAACTTGGCTTTCGAAGACTTTAGAAAGGCAGGGCAGGATGAATATAGGTCTATAACAGTTTGGGTCTAGAGTGTCTCCCCCTTTGAAGAGGGGGATGACCGCGGCAGCTTTCCAATCTTTGGGGATCTCAGACGATACAAAAGTGAGGTTGAATAGGCTCGTAATAGTGGTTGCAACAATTTTGGCAGATAATTTTATCCCAGCTGATTTGTAGGGTTCCAGATTTTGCAGCTCTTTCAGAACGTCAGCTGTCTGGATTTGGGTGAAAGAAAAGCAGGGGGGGGTGTAACGCACTTTAGGCGTAGTGGGTGCGGAGTCAGGCGCAGGAAGCAGAAGGTACAGAACAATGTTTTATTCCGGCACAGAGAAAAATGTTCATGCCAATACCGGGCGCATACATACATACAAGACCGGCCCAAAACCAAGACCCAACCAGTCCGGAGGAAAAAGAAAGAGAAACGCACTACCACAAATATACACAGAGGAAAAATAAGCCCGCACAAAGAGCAGGCGGGCCTTACCGGCTTAAATAGCCCAACTAAAAACCTAAACAAGAAACAGGTGTAACCAATAAGACAAAACCAACAGAAAAGGGGACGTCGGCAGCTAGTAGACCGGTGACGACGACCGCCGAGCGCCGCCCGAACAGGAAGAGTCGTGACAGGGGGCTTGGGCAAGTTGCTGCAAGGGGTGCAGAGCTGTTGGCCAGGGTAGGGGTAGCCAGGTGGAAAGCATGGCCAGCCGTAGAAAAATGCTTTATTATCGATGATCGTAGATTTATCGGTGGTGACAGTGTTTCCTAGCCTCAGTGCAGTGGGCAGCTGGGAGGAGATGCTGTTATTCTCCATGGACTTTACAGTGTCCCAAAACTTTTTGGAATTAGTGCTACTGGATGAAACTGTATGTTTGAAAAAGCTAGCCTTATATTAGTTGTGTATATTGGTTCCTGACTTCCCTGAAAAGTTGCATTTGACAGTGATGAGGGGTGATCGTTTGACCGTGGACCCATTACGGACGCAGGCAATGAGGCAGTGAACGCAGAGATCCTGGTTGAAGACAGCAGAGGTGTATTTAGAGGTTAAATTGGTCAGGATGATATCTATGAGGGTGCCCGTGGGTACAGATTTAGGGTTGTACCTGGTAGGTTCCTTGATAATTTGTGTGAGATTGAAGGCATCTAGCTTAGATTGTAGGACGGCCGGAGTGTTAAGCATATCCCATGTCCCAGAGTTCGTACCTAACAGTACGAACTCAGAAGATTGATGGGGGGCAATCAATTCACATATGGTGTCCAGGGCACAGCTGGGGGCTGAAGGTGGTCTATAACAAGCGGCAATAGTGAGAGACTTATTTCTGGAAAGGTGGATTTTTAAAAGTAGAAGCTTGAATTGTTTGGGCACAGACCTGGATAGTATGACAGAACTCTGCAGGCTATCTCTGCAGTAGATTGCAACTCCACCCCCTTTGGCAGTTCTATCTTGTCGTAAAATGTTGTAGTTGGGGATGGACATTTCAGAAGAGACATGTCCATCCCCAACTACAACATTTTACGACAAGATAGAACTGCCAAAGGGGGTGGAGTTGCAATCTACTGCAGAGATAGCCTGCAGATTTCTGGGCGTGGTAGAATAGATTCAAGGCATAATGTACAGACAATGGTATGGTAGGATGTGAGTACAGTGGAGGTAAATGTAGTAAACCTAGGCATTGAGTGACGATGAGAGAGGTTGTGTTTCTGGAGGCACCAGTTAAGCCAGGTGAGGTGTCCACGTGTGTGGGGGTGGGACAAAAGAGCTATCTAAGGCATGTAGGGCGGGGCTGGGGGCTCTACAGTGAAATAAAACAACAATAACTAACCGAAACAGCAGTAGACAAGGCATATTGACATTAGGGAGAGGCATGTGTAGCCGAGTGATCATAGGGTCCAATGAGCAGCAATAGGTGAGTCGGAGCCGTTCGGTAGTCGCTACTACGCTAGGCGAGCTGGAGACACGGTGATTCAGAAAGCTAGCGGGCCGGGGATAGCAGATGGGTCTTCGGAAACATCGCAACGGAAAAGCCTGTTGAAACCACCTCGGACAATTACGTCGGCAGACCAGTCGTGATGGATCGGCGGGGCTCCGTGTCGGCAATAAAGGGTCCAGTCCAATTGGCAAAAGAGGTATTGTAGCCCAAGAATTTGCTGGTAGACCTCTTCAGCTAGCCGGCAGATGGGCCTAGCTCGAGGCTAGCTCAAGGATTACTGGTGCTTGCTTCGGGACAGAGGTGTTAGCCAGTAGTAGCCACTCGGTTGCAGGTAGCTAGCTGCAATGATCCGGTGTAATTGTCCAGAGCTTGCGTCAAGAATCCGGTGATGTGGTAGAGAAAAAGCAGTCCTATATGCTCTGGGTTGATATCGCGCTTGCAGACTGGCAGGTATTGGCCCGAGCTGAAGCTGGCTGGTGTCCGAGTTAAGGGTGAAGACCGCAGCACAGGCTAACTGACTACTAGCTAGTAGCTAGTTATCTGGCTAGCTTCTGATTGGGGTTCCGGTTCTAAAGTATAAAAAATAGCAGATCCGTACCACATTGGGTGAGGCGGGTTGCAGGAATGTATATTCAGTTCCTAGATGGAAAGTGAAATTAAAATATATACGAAAAATACGAGGACTATTTACGCGGGACAAGACAGGACAAGACAAACACACGTCCGACTGCTACGCCATCTTGGATTCTGATAGGTGATCTCAAGCTCATTAATGATAGAATGGCCTTTCTTCAAATATGAAAAGTCTCTTTGGCAAATGACAGGAGTGGCAAGGAGTGGAATATTAGCTAGAAAGACTGGTACCCAGCTATTACTTGAAGACCAAGGCTACTTGAAATATTGAAGTACTACTACAATATCTACTTGCAGCAGCCTTTCACAGGCTTGATTGGCCTATTTAAACCTCTGTCCTCTCCCTCTCTGCCCTCTTTCTCTGTCTCTCCTCTCTCTCTCTCCCCCATTCCCCTAGTGGCAGCACCTGTGGATGAGTGGTATGTGGAGTTCAGTATGTTCCATGGCTTCTCTATGTTCAGCAGCAAGGGATCCATCCTGGACACACTGAAGGGAACACTACTGGATGTGGCCAGAGGTTGGACTAGGGGACAGAAGGGCCTATTGTGAATTTATGACAAAGCACTGGGTGTTTTGAATTTGGATATTTTTGCCAATGACTAAAGAAAATATTGTTCTCTGATTAATTGCAGTGCCTGTTTACCTCTAGGTGGCAATCTTTTCTTTATGATCATAACGCCGGATAGCTGAGAGGAGATGGGGTTTTCCACAATGATAATATGGTTAAAGGCGTTGATAGTATTTCCTATATTATCTATCTATCCCCTATTAACTTTTTACATTATGTTACAGTCATTCAGCAGACGCTTTTATCCAGAGCGACTTACAGTTAGTAAGTCAGTTAGACTTACATTAAAGGGGCATTCTGGGGCCTCCCGAGTGGCGCAGCAGTCTAAGGCACTGCATGGCAGTGCATGAGGCATCACTAGGCTGTGATGCCAGGCTGTGTCACAGCTGGCCATGACCGGGAGACGCATATGAGGCGGCACACAATTGGCCCAGCGTTGTGCGGGTTAGGGGAGGGTTTGGCCAGCTGGGATTTCCTCGTCCTATCGCGCTAAAGCGACTCCTTGTGGCGAGCCCGGTGCCTGCAAGCTGACTTCAGTCGCCACCTTGACGGTGTTTCCTCCAACACATTGGTGTGGCTAGCTTCCGGGTAAAGCGAGCAGTTTGTCAAGAAGAAGTGTGGCTTGGCAGGGTCGTGTTTTGGAGGACACATGGCTCTTGACCATCGCTTCTCCCGAGTTCATAGGGGAGTTGCAGCGATGGGAGAAGACTTTACCAATTGGGGGGCTTAAAGTAAAAAAATATGAAGGGACAATCTGCAGTTGATACATCCATTTTTAGACTTACAAATGAATGATATATACCCATTGATTCTTGAAGACTATAACTTATAAATGCCTCAGGTGCTTAGTTCAACTGTCAAAGCCCATCAGAACCCAAATTATAAGCTTGTTTTACTCAAATGTGTAAACATTGTAAAAAATAAAAACACTGTATAGCCTTAAAACATGCTTAAAACTACAATGTTCATATCTTTGATGGGCAGTCCTTGTATACATAGCTCTCTATGAATTTGAGAGTGGTTACATTTATCCAGGCCCATCCCTCAGCTTTTTAACAAAACAGATGCGGGGTGTTCACATTGTTATTGTTTCAACTAATGATTGCCCTTTTAAGGTTGTATCTTAGCAGTATGAGTGTGAATTTCAATAAGTTTGTCAGAATTGCATTGGCCGTGGCATCTCTCCCTTAGAGCCCATCCTGCAGTGGACGATAGGGGAGGAGTTGTCGTCTCGTATCAGTGAACCACAACTCCACCGGGTCCTGAAACTACAAGTCAGCCAGAGTCCCTGTGCCGGTGATGTGGCCGTGCTGGCACCTGTCTTCGCTCCAGGAGGACACACAGGTGAGGAAGACATACTGTATACACACACACAAACATGTTATGACAAACAGAACATACTTTAACTATAGGTAACTAACTGCAGACAAACAGGCCATTGATGTGCCCTGTGTATACACTCACCAGACAGTTTATTAGGTACACCCTAGTACCAGTTCGGATCCACCTTTGCCTCCAGCACAGCCTGAATTCTTTGGGGCATTCTACAAGGTGTCATAAATATTCTACAGGGATGTTGGTCCATGCTGACGCGATGGCATCACACAGTTGCTGCAGATTGGACGGCGGTACATTCATGCTGCGAACAGCCTGTTCCATCTCATCCCAAAGATGCTCTATTCAGTTGAGGTCTGGGGACTGACCAGGCCACTCAAGTAAACTGAACTCGCTGTCATGTTCCAGGCAATGTTTTTCCACTCCTCAATTGTCCAGTGTTGGTGATCACGTGCCCACTGGAGCCGCTTCTTCTTGTTTTTAGCTGATAGGAATGAAACCCAGTGTGTTCGTCTGCTGCAATAGCCCATCCATGACAACGATTGACGAGCTGTGCGTTCCGAGATGCCGTTCTGCACACCACTGTTGTACAGAGCCGTTATTGATCTGTTTGTGGCCTGCCTGTTAGCTTGCACAATTCTTGCCATTCTCGTTCGACCTCTCTCATCAACAAGCTGTTTTCGCCCACAGTACTGCCGCTGACTTGACGTTTACCAATTCTTGGTAAAGCCTAGACACTGTCGTGCGTGAAAAGCCCAGGAGGGTGGCCGTTTCTGAGATACTGGACCTGGCTCGCCTGGCACTGACGATCATACCATGCTCAAAGTCACTTCGGTCACTTGTTTTGCCCATTGGAACATTCAATCGAACAGTAACTGAATGCCTCGATGCCTGTCTGCTTGGCCACTGATCCGTTTTTGGGAACCTAATAAACTGTCCTGTAAGTGTATGTCTGCATGCTTGTGCGCAGGGGTGGAATTAGAAGAAAAATCACTGTAACATCACAGGTAATTTAGCTTAAAAGCAAATTGTGCTTGTTAAATTAGTTTTACATTGGGAACTCAGTTCTCAATCATTCCAATTCAATTCTACCCCTGCTTGTACTCATTCATAGGACTTTGTCAGTGATCATTACTGAGGCCTCCTGTCCCCTCCCATATTAACTGTAGGAGTGATTCTCAGTGTCACCAGATCTGCCTTCACCGCTCAGGCACGATGGTTCAATGCCACGAGATCACTATGTAGCTTGATCAATGAAGGTAGAGCATCTTATCTATCACGTTGCAGCTTTGATACATACTATATTACTTAGAATTGTATTTCAACATCCTTTATTCTGCTGTTTGATACGCAACGATACAGTGAGTGGGTGTGTTGTACAGTAATTCTCAGTGCACAGCCGGTCCTCCATTATTTGGTTATTAATGACTCTAATACCATTTTCACACACCAGAGGTGAGCCGAGCTGAGAGATTGCGTGAAAAGGGCCTTAATGGCTGTTCTCATTGTCCTCTACAGTGTGTGTGTCTGGCTGCTGACCAGTCTCTTGATGTTCCAAAGTGTGTGTGTGCCTGGCTGTGCAGGGATCTAACTTTTTCTGACTTACTGATCCTCCACTGTGTGTGTGTGTGTGTGTGTGTGTGTGTGTGTGTGTGTGTGTGTGTGTGTGTGTGTGTGTGTGTGTGTGTGTGTGTGTGTGTGTGTGTGTGTGTGTGTGTGTGTGTGTGTGGGTGGGTGGGTGGGTGGGTGGGTGGGTGGGTGGGTGGGTGGGTGGGTGGGTAACTGACCTGCTATCTCCACAGTGTGTGTGTCTGGCTGTGCGGGGATCTCCATCGTGGACCTGAAGCTGACCACCTGTCACCTGTTCCTGCTGACCAACCGGGGGCTCTTCATCAGCCAGGATCTCCTTTCCCCTGTCACAGGCACTCTCAATGTACTACACACACACACACGCTCATTTACACCATTAAAGATTGCACCGGGGGGGTGGCTGCTGTTTAATGGGCTCTTAACTTCTCTAGGGTATGTGGGACGGTAGCGTCCCACCTCGTCAACAGCCAGTGAAACTGCAGGGCGCCAAATTCAAAACAACAGAAATCCCATAATTTAAATTCCTCAAACATAAAAGTATTTTAGTATTTTGTTGACACAGCTTCTAAAATGTAGTATTACCTCAAGCATTTTATTAACTGCAAAACCACTCATGTCACCTATATATTAGAATGTCCACAGTGCAAGGTGTTCTACATTGGACGGACAAAGAGTCGCCTTCGAGATCGCTTGGCGGAACACAAGTACGCCATACGGGTAGGCAATGAAGACTACCCCATGGCAAGGCACTACATGTCCTTACACCATGGCAACCCTGCCTCCCTACAAGCTATGGGTATTGATCATGTTCCGGCCTCTATTAGAAAAGGGGACCGTCTTAAACAGTTAAACCAAAGGGAAAGTTTTTGGATTTACAAACTACAGGCCACTAAATACCCTGGTTTAAATGAAGATATGGATTTCTCGTGATGGGTCCATTTGCTGTCATCTAGTGGACATGTTGCTCAATTGCCCTCAGCTATGTTTGGACTGTTGTTCATGTTTTGCTGTGGTCTAGTGTACTGTGGAATATATTGCTTTCTTGTTCTGGACACTTCTCCCAGTCATGGTTAGGGTTGGAACTGGCTCTCTGGGTGTTCTGATGCTTCTAGCTTGGAGTTGTATGCTCTTGATAACATTGCTACAGTATTTCACCTTTTCATGTGTTTATTATTGTTTACTAGGTGTGTCCAATTTGGTAACCACCCCCTCTTCTAATTAGGGCTAATTGGAAAAGCCTTTCAAAAGAGGACATTGTATTCTCCTTTTTCTGTACTCCCTGACGAAGGCCATGCAGCTGAAACACGTCGTTTTTTAAACAACTTTGTTTCTATTGAACATGCCATACTAATAAAGGCATTTTAATTAATTATATGAAGAGTGCCTTGGTCCTCCTTTCTTTTTGAAGTATTTTACACCATTTTAAAGATACACTTGTTGTAAATCCAGTCAAAGTGTCCGATTTCAAAAAGGTTTTACGACGAAAGCACATCAAACGATTATGTTAGGTATGAGCCAAGTCACAGAAAAAGACAGCCATTTTTCCAGCCAAAGAGAGGAGTAACAAAAAGCAGAAATAGAGATAAAATTAATCACTAACCTTTGATGATCTTCATCTGATGACACTCATAGGACTTCATGTTACACAATACATGTACACTGCTCAAAAAAATAAAGGGAACACTTAAACAACACAATGTAATTCCAAGTCAATCACACTTCTGTGAAATCAAACTGTCCACTTAGGAAGCAACACTGATTGACAATAAATTTCACATGCTGTTGTGCAAATGGAATAGACAAAAGGTGGAAATTATAGGCAATGAGCAAGACACCCCCCAAAACAGGAGTGATTCTGCAGGTGGTGACCACAGACACTTCTCAGTTCCTATGCTTCCTGGCTGATGTTTTGGTCACTTTTGAATGCTGGCGGTGCTCTCACTCTAGTGGTAGCATGAGACGGAGTCTACAACCCACACAAGTGGCTCAGGTAGTGCAGTTCATCCAGGATGGCACATCAATGCGAACTGTGGCAAAAAGGTTTGCTGTGTCTGTCAGCGTAGTGTCCAGAGCATGGAGGCCCTACCAAGAGACAGGCCAGTACATCAGGAGACGTGGAGGAGGCCGTAGGAGGGCAACAACCCAGCAGCAGGACCGCTACCTCCGTCTTTGTGCAAGGAGGTGCACTGCCAGAGCCCTGCAAAATGACCTCCAGCAGGCCACAAATGTGCATGTGTCAGCATATGGTCTCACAAGGGGTCTGAGGAACTCATCTCGGTACCTAATGGCAGTCAGGCTACCTCTGGCGAGCACATGGAGGGCTGTGCGGCCCCACAAAGAAATGCCACCCCACACCATGACTGACCCATCGCCAAACCGGTCATGCTGGAGGATGTTGCAGGCACCAGAACGTTCTCCACAGCTTCTCCAGACTCTGTCACGTCTGTCACATGTGCTCATGTGCTCAGTGTGAACCTGCTTTCATCTGTGAAGAGCACAGGGCGCCAGTTGCGAATTTGCCAATCTTGGTGTTCTCTGGCAAATGCCAAATGTCCTGCACGGTGTTGGGCTGTAAGCACAACCCCCACCTGTGGACGTCGGGCCCTCATACCACCCTCATGGAGTCTGTTTCTGACCGTTTGAGCAGACACATGCACATTTGTGGCCTGCTGGAGGTCATTTTGCAGGGCGCTGGCAGTTATTTTTTTGAGCAGTGTATGTTTTGTTCGGTAAAGTTCATATTTATATAAAAAAATCTGAGTTTAGACGGGACGCTACTGTCTCACTTGGCAAAAAGCCTGAGAAAATGCAGAGCGCCAAATTAAATTATTACTATGAAAATTACTATAAAATCAAACTTTCATTAAATCACACATAAAAGATACCAAATTAAAGCTACACTGGTTGTGAATCCAGCCAACATGTCAGAATTCAAATAGGCTTTTCGGCGAAAGCATACGATGCTATTATCTGAGGATAGCACCATTGTAAACAAAGAGAGATACGCATATTTCAACCCTGCAGGTGCGACACAAAACGCAGAAATAAAATATAATTCATGCCTTACCTTTGACGAGCTTCTGTTGTTGGCACTCCAATATGTCCCATAAACATCACAAATGGTCCTTTTGTTCGATTAATTCCGTCGATATATATCCAAAATGTCAATTTATTTGGCGTGTTTGATCCAGAAAAACACAGGTTCCAACTTGCTCAAACGTGACGACAAAATATCTCAAAGGTTACCTGTAAACTTTGCCAAAAAATTTCAAACTACTTTTGTAATAAAACTTTAGCTATTTTTTAACGTTAATAATGGATAAAATTGAAAACGGGATGATCTGTGTTCAATACCGGAAGAAAAAGACGGAAGAGGTATCATGGAAAGAGATGGGAGTGCCTTGTGCAGATCCTCCAACGAGTGGTCAATCTGCCTTTGCCATCCGTACTATTGGCCATGCTTTCTGGTCTCCCGCCTCTAACAAACAGGACACGTCGAGTGACTCGACTTCAAGATGGCCGTACTTCTTCATTACACAAAGGAATAACCTCAACCAATTTCTCAGGACTGTTGACACCCAGTGGAAGCAGTAGGAACTGGAAGCAGGTCGCTTAGAAATCTGGTTTCCCAATGAAAACTTTAAAGAGTGACTTTAAAAAAAAAAGAATTCTGAATGGTTTGTCCTCTGGGTTTCGCCTGCTAAATAAGTTCTGTTATACTCACAGACATGATTCAAACAGTTTTAGAAACTTCAGAGTGTTTTCTATCCAAATCGACTGACAATATGCATATCTTATCTTCTGGGGATGAGTAACTGGCAGTTGAATTTGGGTATGCTTTTCAATGTTGCCCCCTACCCTAGAGAAGTTAACCAACTGACATAATGTTGCTGCTACTGTCTCTTATGACCGAAAAGAGCTTCTGGAAATCAGAACAGCGATTACTCACCTTGAACTGGACAAAGAATTTCTCTTTAATGAGTCGGACGAGAGGGATTTACTCCAGACACCCAAACAGGCCCTCATCCCCATCATTCGCAGGAGAAAAAGACGGAAGAGGTATCATGGAAAGAGATCGGAGTGCCTTGTGCAGATCCTCCAACGAGTGGTCAATCTGCCTTTGCCATCCGTACTATTGGCCAACGTACAATCGCTGGATAATAAATTGGATGAACTAAAAGCACGTATATACTTCCAACGGGACATTAAAAACTGTAATATCTTATGTTTCACCGAGTTGTGGCTGAATGACAACATGAATAACATACAGCTGGCGGGTTATACACTGTATCAACAGGATAGAATATCAGTCTCTGGTAAGACAAGGGGTGGCGGTCAATGTATATTTGTAAAAAACAGCTGGTGCTCGATATCTAAGGAAGTCTCAAAGTTTTGCTCGCCCGTGGTAGAGTATCTCATGATAAGCTGTAGACCACACTATCTGCCTAGAGAGTTTTCATCTGTATTTTTCGTAGCTGTCTACATACCACCACAGACCGATGCTGGCACTAAGACCGCACTCAATGAGCTGTATACCGCTATAAGCAAACAGGAAAACGCTCATCCAGAGGCGGCGCTCCTAGTGGCCGGGGACTTTAATGCAGGGAAACTTAAATCAGTTTTACCTCATTTCTACCAGCATGTTAAATGTGCAACAAGAGGGAAAAAAACTCTATAGACAACCTTTACTCCACACACAGAGACGCATACAAAGCTCTCCCTCGCCCTCCATCTCGCAAATCTGAACATAATTCTGTCCTCCTGATTCCTGCTTATAAGCAAATATTAAAGCAGGAAGCATCAGTGACTCGGTCAATAAAAAAGTTGTCAGATGAAGCAGATGCTAAACTACAGGACTGTTTTGCTAGCACAGACTGGAATATGTTCTGGGATTCTTCCGATGGCATTGAGGAATACACCACATCAGTCACTGGCTTCATCAATAAGTGCATCGATGCCGGCCCCACAGTGACTGTACGTACATACCCAAACCAGAAGCCATGGATTACAGGCAATATCCGCACAGAGCTAACGGGTAGAGCTGCCGCTTTCAAGGAGCGGCACTCTAACCCGGAAGCCTATAAGAAATCCCGCTATGCCACCGACGAACCATCAAACAGGCAAAGTGTCAATACAGGACTAAGATCGAATCGTACTACACCGGCTCCGACGCTCATTGGATGTGGCAGGGCTTGCAAACTATTACAAACTACAAAGGGAAGCACAGCTGAGAGCTGCCCACTGACACGAGCCTATCAGACGAGCTAAATTACTTCTATGCTCGCTTCGAGGCATGTAACACTGAAACATGCATGAGAGCCTCACCTGTTCCGGATGACTGTGTGATCACGCTCTACGCAGCCGATTAAGAACAGGTCAACATTCACAATGCCGCAGGGCCAGACGGATTACCAGGACGTGTAATCAGAGCATGAGCTGACCAACTGGCAAGTGTCTTCACTGACATTTTCAACCTCTGCCTGTCTGAGTCTGTAATACCAACATGTTTCAAGCAGACCAACATAGTCCCTGTGCCCAAGAGCACTAAAGTAACCTGCCAAAATGACTACTGCCACATAGCACTCGCGTTTGTTGCCATGAAGTGCTTTGAAAGGCTGGTCATGGCTCACATCAACACCATTATTCCAGAAACCCTTGACCCCAATTAGCATACTGCCCCAACAGATCAACAGATGATGCAATTTCTATTGCACTCCACACTGCCCTTTCACACCTGGACAAAAGGAACACCTATGTGAGAATGCTATTCATTGACTACAGCTCACACTGATCCTCAACACAGGGGCCCCTCAGGGGTGCGTGCTCAGTCTGTACCTCCTGTACTCCCTGTTCACTCATGTCTGCACGGCCAAGTTTGCGAATGACAGAACAGTGGTATGCCTGATCACCAACAATGATGAGACAGCATATAGGGAGGAGGTCAGAGACCTGGCCGTGTGGTGCCAGGACAACAACCTCTCCCTCAACGTGATCAGTACTGAGGAGATGATTGTGGCCTATAGGAAAAAGAAGCACCGAGCACGCCCCCATTCTCATCGACGGGGCTGCAGTAGCGCAGGTTGAGAGCTTTATGTTCCTTGATGTCAACATCACCAACAAACTAACATGGTCCAAGCACACCAAAGACTGTCGTGAAGAGAGCACAACTAAACCTATTCCCCCTCAGGAGACATGGGTCCTCAGATCCTCCAAAGGTTCTACAGCTGCACCATCGAGAGCATCGTGACTGGTTGCGTCACTGCCTAGTATGGCAACTGCTCGGCCTCTGACCACAAGGCACTACAGAGGGTAGTGCGTACGGCCCAGTACATCACTGGGGCCAAGCTTCCTGCCATCCAAGACCTCTATACCAGGCAGTGTCAGAGGAAGACCCTAAAAATTGTCAGATTCCATTAACCCTAGTCCTAGACTGTTCTCTCTGCTATTGCACAGTAAGCGGTACCGGAGCGCCAAGTCTAGGTCCAAAGAGGCTTCTAAACAGCTTCTACCCCCAAGCCATAAGACTACTGAACATCTAATCAAATGCCTACCCAGACTATTTTCACCCCCTTTACGCTGCTGCTACTCTCTGTTATTATCTATGCGTAAGTCACTTTAATAACTCTACTTTAATATATATTACCTCGACTAACCGGTGCCCCCGCACATTGACAAATTATTTCTTACTTTTATTTCTTACAAACTGCATTGTTGGTTAAGGGCTTGTAAGTAAGCATTTCACTGGCTCTGTTGTATTCGGTGCATGTGACAAATAACATTTTATCTGACTTTGTGCACAGAGCCATTTGATTGGCATGAACATTCTTTATGGTCCTTACTAGTCAATAAATAGTTTATCTGAACAGTTTGTGTTGTGGTACGGATCTTTGCCTCTGAATATTACAGTTCACCTTGCTGTTCCTCCCTGCACTGGCTCAGGTCTGTAAACATGTCAGTTGTTCAAGCTATTCTCAGATATAGTAGGGGCAGAGTGCCTCCCAAGAAAACAGTTAACAAGTCATCATTTCTCCTTCATAGATGGACTACTCTGCCACCACCTTGTGGTTTTCCTCTCAATGTGTGACAGATCGCATCTATTTCAGTGGTATGGCTTTATCATGACCTCAAATAAATGAACAATACGGATTCTTAACATGATTTTTGTTGTTGCGGAAGACAGTTTCAAAATGTTTTCTCTTGTTTAGATGACACACTCAGTTTGATTTCCAATGAAGGAGAAGGTGAAAACCTGGTAGGTGTGATTGAGGGGGTTTGTTTATAATTGATATTATACAAATGTCTATCCTTGTGTTTCAACCTGAGCTTCTCAATGGCAGCATTCTAGGTGTGTGTACAGTAAGTACCCCTTCACGAGGTGGTTCCTGTGCCAGGCCTCTGCTGCTGACATCGCGAAGAACCCCAAACACCGTTACCTGTCCTTCCTCCATGACCGCCACCAACACACTGGCCTACTGCTCTCACACACTGAGGTACCTTTTCTATATTGTCTATATACAGTACCAGTCAAAAGTTTGGACACACCTACTCATTCAAGGGTTTTTCTTTATTTTTACTATTTTCTACATTGTACAATAATAGTGAGGACATCAAAACTATGAAATAACACATATGGAATCATGTAGTAACCAAATGAGTGTTAAACATATCTAAATATATTTGGGATTCATCAAAGTGGCCACACTTTGCCTTGATGACATCTTTGCACACTCTTGGCATTCTTTCAACCAGCTTCACCTGGAATGCTTTTCCTACAGTCTTGAAGGAGTTCCCACATATGCTGAGCACTTGTTGGCTGATTTTCCTTCACTCTACGGTCCAACTCATCCCAAACCATCTCAATTGTGTTGAGGTCAGGTGATTTTGGAGACCAGGTCATCTGATGCAGCACTCCATCACTCTCCTTGGTCAAAGAGCTCTTACACTGCCTGGAGGTGTGTTGGGTCATTGTCCTGTTGAAAAACAAATGATTGTCCCACTAAGTGCAATCTAGATGAAATGGCATATCGCTGCAGAATGTTGTAGTAGCCGGGCTGGTTAAGTGTGCCTTGAATTCTGAATCAAGGGGTCTGAATACTTTTCGAATGCACTGTATATGAATTTGTATTTGAAATTTAAATGCCTAGTAATAGGGCATTACCTTTAGCTACAGAATATCTCACCACTATACGTTTCCATATTTTCCTCTCTCCTTCATTCCTTTCTCCAGCACGCAGAGAGAGAAATAACCAAACCAGCTGAAAAGTTGCCTCCATTCACTATTCGAGTGCAAATGGATGACATGTCTTTTTTTCCCATGTCTCTGTTTCTGCCCATTTGATAATGGCCCATTTCTAAATGAAAACTAATTTGACATAATAGTGAAGACAAGATTACATTTAGAATAGTGAAAATATTATCACTTGATGAGAGAACAGCGTGTGCAGCATGAGGCATGGAACAGACTGCAAGCTTTTCCAAACAACTCTAAATCTATTGTATAGGACCTGTTTCAAATGATCACTTTTACGCTCAACATGGCTTGTGTACTCGCTCCGGAATGGGAAAAATATCCTTTCCATTTTATTCAACTAAGTTCAATTATATTCTAGTTAATATAAAATCATATAATATAAAATAATGCCACAGGATTTATTAGCATATCTAGTCTGCTAAATGAACAAGCATACAGCCTATGGCATAGAGCATAGCCAGATAACATACAGTAGGCCAATTCATATTCTGTTCTTCTAAAATTCATATAATCTTTCTTTAGACCGGTCTTAAATAAATACTGGATCTATTGTGATGGTCTATTTTAAATTGATTTATTCAGCTATTTTAAATGCAGATGTCCCATCAGCGGCTTGTATGCATGGAAACCTGGAGATTTTAATTATGAGACCCTCTTTTGCATGACAATAACCAGCTGACAGTTTCATGACCGCCACAGCCCTACTTGAACCTGCCAGAATTCCCATCACATCCCATCTCCCCCATCCCCACCCATTTTTGTCCTCCTGAAGGTCTTGCCAGGTTTGCGTGATTGAACGAGACCCTGGATGTAGCCAGTACTCTACTGCGTGGTCACATGGTGATCCTGATTGCTGTTCAGCTGGACAAAGACAAACTCAGTGGCTTTAGCTACAGGAACATCGAGATAGACCATCTCATAGAGGTCAGTGTTGCAAACAACCCTACTCAACACAACCCTAGTTGCTTTAGGTCAATTTCACAGTAACATAATGATGCTGAGACTCAGATGTTTCACTTTGAAATGTATGCCAAACAAAATCCAATGATTGCAAAGTTAAACAGACCATACATCTCAAAGCACAAAGACACCTTTTAAGAATTTCCACAGACATTTTTACAAAAACACATTTACTTGAAGAACAATGCAGATGCAAAGTTTGGTAACAGAATGATGGCACAAAAAAGTAATTTTGTTAAAAGTGGTCCTTGTGCATAGAGTTGTATGATTTCCTTTTAAAGTCTCAGCATCATTCTGTCACTGTGGAATTGCCCTTTAGCTACAGGACCATTGAAATAGACCACCTCATAACGGTACAGAGCAACGGCCTAACCAGTGACAAAACCCAAAGACCGGAACTACTGCAGCTCGTTGTCTCACGTATCCCATTCAGTCCCGGCAGATTCTTCGGTCTACACTCAGAATCTGCCCATGGGAGATTATCCTCAGACAGACCATAAAAGGCATACAAATTGGGTTACTGCAGTTTTTGACAACTGTTTGTGTAGAAATGCCTTTATAGCACATCATCTATTGTTTATACTGGCCAATACGATAGATATTCTCCTGTCTGTCAGGCCTGTTGCAGACATACACTGATATCTTAGTTTTTAACCTACTGTGTGTTTGTGTCCCAATAGAAACATGAGATGGGTTTTGACAAAGCCCTGGCCCTCCAGTACACCACAGACCACACAGTCCTGCTCCACGAGAATGCTGTCATCAATGACCATGCTAACGGAAACAACCGCCAGGGCAGGACCAACCCTCTCACCGTGGCACCCGCCAGCCACTTCTCACCTGACCACATGGGCAAGGTTATCTACTTCAGGTGGGGGGGACTCTAGCCCCAAATCTCTTAAACCTGTCATCTTGTGGATCTTTTGAACTATTTTCTAGTCTACATGTAATATTGACCTCCTTATCTAATATTGACTTCCTTATCTAATATTGACTTTAATATTGACTTCCTTATCTAATATTGACTTTAATATTGACTTCCTTATCTAATATTGACTTCCTTATCTAATATTGACTTCCTTATCTAATATTGACTTTAATATTGACTTCCTTATCTAATATTGACTTCCTTATCTAATATTGACTTTAATATTGACTTCCTTATCTATTATTGACTTTAATATTGACTTCCTTATCTATTATTGACTTTCTTATCTAATATTGACTTCCTTATCTAATATTGACTTCCTTATCTAATATTGACTTTAATATTGACTTCCTTATCTATTATTGACTTAAATATTGACTTCCTTATCTATTATTGACTTTCTTATCTAATATTGACTTTAATATTGACTTCCTTATCTAATATTTAAAAAAAATGTACCCCCTTTTTTCTCCCCAATTTCGTGGTATCCAATTGGTAGTAGTTACAGTCTTGTCTCTTGAAACACAAACCAACCTAGCCGCACTGCTTCTTGACACAACGCACATCCAACCCGGAAGCCAGCCGCACCAATGTGTCGGACGAAACACCGTCCACTGCGCCACCCGGGAGGACCCTCCTTATCTAATATTGACTTCCTTATCTAGTATTGACTTCCTGATCTAGTATTGACTTCCTGATCTAGTATTGACTTTCCTATCTACTATTGAGTGTCTTTATATCTTTGTGTTTTCTTATGTGTCTTAGTAAATGCCATCAGTGTCCTCCAGATATGGGTGTGTGCATGTCCATACATGTCTGTGTGTGTGTTCTCCCTCAGTGATGGTGAGATGGTGGTGATCACAGAGGTGTTCCGGACTCACTATCTGGGGGGGTTCTCCGGGGTCGTCGTCGGGGAGGTCCTGGAGCCAATCAAAGGAGCCAGCTTGAATGCGGAGCCTATGCAGTTATGTGACCTGTTGGGGAAGAAGGGGGAGCCCGAGGGGCTCATTGTTACACTGCAGCTCAAAGACCTAGGTAACTGGAAAGAAAGATAGCAGCAACTGACTTGTTAGTTCATTTACATTTAGTGATTTTCAAACTTATTTTGTGCTGCTTACTAGTCCTGAAATTCTAACAGATTCATGCTACGTTTCAGATATTTTCCTATCCTTCCAAGTATATTAATGTGATATTTCTAGTTACAATCTCAATCTCTCGTCATGAGTCTTAAGACACGATCCAAAATATTTCGGTCACAGCTCATAGCTTTATTTAACTTCTACCGCCTCAGAAACCTGGATCCGGGAGCACCCCCCACCACCCCCACCAGTAAAAAAGCTGAATAGCATAGCTAGCATAGCGTCACAAGTAAATACTAGCATCTAAATATCATTCAATCACAAGTCCAAGACACCAGATGAAAGATTCACTTCTTGTGAATCCAGCAATCATTTCTGATTTGTAAAATGTTTTACAGGGAAGACACAATATGTAAATCTATTAGCTAACCACGTTAGCAAAAGACACCATTTTTCTTTGTCCACCATTTTTTCTCTCCACCAGTAGCTATCACCAATTCGGCCAAATAAGGATATTGATAGCCACTAACCAAGAAAAACCTCATCAGATGACAGTCTGATAACATATTTATTGTATAGGATAGGTTTTGTTAGAAAAATTTGCATATTTCAGGTAGAAATCATAGTTTACAATTGCACCCACCATCACAACTAGAATAAATACAGAGAGCAGCGTGTATTACCTAATTACTAATCATAAAACATTTCTTAAAAATACACAGCGTACAGTAATTGAAAGACACAGATCCTGTGAATCCAGACAATATTTCAGATTTTCTAAGTGTCTTACAGCGAAAACACAATAAATCGTTATATTAGCATACCACATGTGCAAACATTACCCCAGCATTGATTCAAGGCAAAAAGAGCGATAGCATTATCACCACCAAAATATATTAATTTTTTCACTAACCTTCTCAGAATTCTTCCGATGACACTCCTGTAACATCATATTACAACATACATATAGAGTTTGTTCGAAAATGTGCATATTTAGCCACAAAAACCGTGGTTATACAATGAGAATAGTAGCAAAACTGGCCAGAAAATGTCGGGCGCATCTTGGACAGTGATCTAGTCTAACGAATAAATAATCATAAACTTGACAAAAAAATACAGGGTGGACAGCAATTGAAAGACAAATTAGTTCTTAATGCAATCGCTGAATTACATTTTTTTAATTATCCTTACTGTGCAATACAGGGTGCGCCAAAGCGAAGCTACCCCAAAGAAAATGGCGGAATATGCGTTTAACATTTTTCAACAGAACAACGATTTATCATCATAAATAGTTCTTACTATTAGCTGAACTTCCATCAGAATCTTGGGCAATGTATCCTTTCTCCGGTCTAATCGTCTTTTGGTCGAAAGATGTCCTCTTGTCCTGTCGAAATGGCCACTAACGTTCGGCATGTACTGGAAAAGTGCCCAGCTCTTGGAAGTGCGTCACAAAGAAATGCCAGAAAAACGCACTAAACGGATATAAATTGCTATAAAACGGTTTAAATTAACTACCTTATGATGTTTTTAACACCTATAACGAGTAAAAACATGACCGGAGATATATTACTGGCTAAACCAAAGCTTGGAAGGAGGCCAGTCCGACGTCCATCGTGCGTCAAGCGCAGGGAAGAAAAGAAATGTACTTCCGCCCTTTGGTCTTTTATACAGTCCCAGATTGCGCAATCGACTCCATTCAAATTGTCACCACTTACTGACATCTAGAGGAAGGCGTAGGCAGTGTTTGTATCCCCGTAGCATTCATAGGGACCTTAAAACTGACCTGGGAACAGAGGCCAAGTTTTCTGAAATCTCACTCCCTGTCAGGAAAAGTGCTGTAGAATGAGTTCTGTTTCACTCAGAGACATAATTCCAACGGTTATAGAAACTAGAGAGTGTTTTCTATCCAATAATAATAATAATATGCATATTGTACGAGCAAGAATTGAGTACTGGGCAGTTTAATTTGGCAACATCAAGAAAAAAAAAAGTGCTAATAGCACCCCCTATTGACGAGAAGTTAACCCAGCCTGCTGCGGTTTCTCCTGAGCTATGAGCTGCTTGACTTAATAGATCCATTTGAAGGAAGATTAAATTTAAGTGTGCACGCTTGAAGTTAAGATAAACAGTGTAGTTATTCCCGCCGCAAGGCAATCAAACAAGCGAAATGCCAGGACAGGGACAAGGTGGAGTCGCAATTCAACGGCTCAGACACGAGATGTATGTGGCAGGGTCTACAGGAAATCACAGACTACAAGAAGAAAACCAGCCACGTCACGCTTCCAGACAAACTAAACACCTTCTTTGCCCTCTTTGAAGATAATACAGTACCACCGTCGCGGCCCCGCAAACAAGGACCACCCTCGACCCACTTCAGTTTGCATACCGCCCCAACAGGTCCACAGACGTTGCAATCGCCATCACATTGCACACTGGCCTATCCCATCTGGACAAAAGGAATACCTATGAAAGAATGCTGTTCATTGACTACAGCTTAGCATTCAACACCATAGTACCCTCCAAGCTCATCATCAAGCTGGAGGCCCTGGGCCTCAACCACACCCTGTGCAATTGGGTCCTGGACTTTCTGATGGGCTGCCCTCAGGTGGTGAAGGTAGAAAAGAACATCTCCACTTCTCTGACCCTCAACACTGGGGCCCTACAAGGGTGCGTGCTCAGCCCCCTCCTGTACTCCCTGTTTGCCCACGACTGCGTGGCCATGCACGCCTCCAACTCAATCATCAAGTTTGCGGACGACACAACTGTAGTGGGCTTGATTACCAACAACAACAAAACATCCTACAGGGAGGCGGTAAGGGCACTCGGAGTGTGGTGTCAGGAAAACAACCTCTCACTCAACGTCAACAAAACAAAGGAGATGATCGTGGACTTCACGAAACTGCAGAGGGAGCACCCTCCTATCCACATCGACGGGTCAGCAGTGGAGAAGGTGGAAAGTTTTAAGTTCCTCGGCGTATACATCACAGACAAGCTGAAATGGTCCACCCACACAGACAGTGTGGTGAAGAAGGCGCAACAGTGCCTCTTCAACCGCATGAGGCTGAAGAAATTTGGCTTTTCACCTAAAACCCTGACAAACTTTTACAGATGCACAATCGAGAGCATCCTGTTGGGCTGTATCACAGCCTGGTGGTGCGGTCTGCACAACGCATCACCGGGGGCAAACTACCTGCCCTCCATGACACCTACAGCACCCGATGTCACAGAAAGGCCAAAAAGGACATCAACCACCTGAGACACTGCCTGTTCACACCGCTACAATCCAGAAAGCGAAGTCAATACAGGTGCATCGAAGCTGGGACTGAAAAGCAGCTTCTATCTCAAGGCCATCAGACTGCTAAATAGCAATCACTAACTCAGAGAGGCTGCTGCCTACATTGAGACCCAATCACTGGCCACTTTAATCAATGGATTCACTTTATACAATGCCACTTTAAATAATGCCACTTTAATAATGTCTACATATCTTACATTACTCATATCACATGTATATACTGTGTTTTATACCATCTATTGCACCTTGCCTATGCCGCACAGCCATCGCTCATCCATATACTTACATGTACATATTCTCATTCATCCCTTTAGATTTGTGTTTATTGGGTAGTTGTTGGTGAATTGATAGATTACTTGTTAAATATTACTGTACTGTCAGAACTAGAAGCACAAGCATTTTGCTACACTCGCATTAAGATCTGCTAACCATGTGTATGTGACCAATAACATTTGATTTGATTCCTTAGATGATACCACTATCATTCTTCTGTGGGAAACACTGAGCTTCCTGCTTTTGTCAACCCTGCTGCTGTTTCTCCTGTGGTAAACTGTGAGCTGTCCTGTCTTGTCCAGATCCGTCCCAGGGGTTTAATTTGTCCCACGTGGGGAATGCTGTGGTAGCACCAGGCTTCAGCAGTTACCTCATCACAGGGCTGGTGCACAGCGGCAGTGCCCTAGCCAAACCCACTATGCCAGCCCTAGTACTCCCCCTGACCAGCCACCGGTCAGGAGAGTGGCTGCTCTTCCACTCTGCAGGTTACTGTGTTTATTGTGTGTTATTAAATCCTCAATGATTTTGAATGTGTATTGTTGTAGTACTCGCCTGAGGTAAGTCTATGGGCTCGTTTCCTGTACACAGATTAAACCTGGTCCTGGACTAAAAAGTATGCTTAATAGAGATTCTCCATTGAAAGTACTTCTTAATCCAAGACAAGACTTAATCTAGATCTGGGAAACCAACCCTATATGTATTTTAAATGTGTGAAATGGATCCATTTATCCATCTAGGCCGGGGGAGCTGGGGGATGAAGGAGGGGCTATGTCGTCACGCCCTGCAGTCATTGGACGGTGTGAGGAATAACGCTCTGATAAGGATCAACGTCAGAGAAGAGCTCAACTTCACCTTCAAGGCCTTCATGTCCGACTACTGTGAGTAGTGGTGGTGTGGGGGTTGAGGTGTGTAGTGTCTGGGTTATTACCAATGATGGATTCTGGGTACTAACTCCTAAACCTGGGATAGGGTTAATTATCAGGTATCCTATTGAAATATTGAGTGCTTAGGTTTAGAGGGTCTACACCAGAAGTTAATGGTTATCTGTAGGAGGAAGGTATATAGTGTGCAATTAAGCTTGGAATGTGCTGAGTGCAGAGAAAGCGATCACATGTGGCAGGCATTGATAAGGGGAGAGAGCCATGGATTAGTGATGAAGGGGGGCAGGTCAGGTCACGTTAAGGGAGAAAGAAAAGTTTATGGCCGTATTACTTAGTTTCCTGCCTAGCAGTAAAGATGCAATGTTTGTTCAGATGTGTAGGAGGAGACTCAGCCTAGGAGAAATGGTTAAATAACAGTGCTTGTGTGAACAATGTCTTTGTCTAATGCAGCTGTATTGATCCTTTGGGAAGAATAGACTTGGTTTAAGCTTTCATAGTGTCTGAGTTTTTACTCTGAGAATTAGAACCTAACACCAATTCCTATTCACTGTGTATCACTGTCTACATTCTTTTGAAAGGGTAGTCTATAGTTAAAGATTGAAATCCGCATTAGGGGAAACAGGGCCTCCTTCAGTGTGGTCATTTTGTGTTTAATTATTCTGCTGTTCTATCACGCGTGTTCAATGATGTCTGGTGGGGAGGGGGGGGGGGGGGGGGGGCAGTTTGTTTTTGCGCTAACTTCTTTGTTGTAATATCCCAAACAGTTTCACCACTTAAGGATTCCAGCTTTAATGCTCTCGTTCTAACAAAACCTGTGTGTGTGCAGCTCTGTCCATGGTGTACCATAAGAAGTTCATGCGTGTGGTTCTAACCAACCCTCTGGCCATCCGAGTCACAACCAGACGATCCTGGGACGACACCAACAACCAAATGCTCACCCTCAACCCCTTCAATCACCTCTGCAAAAAGGTATACCTTCAATACTGTCACGAATCCCGCTTCCTGAGTCGGTTTTTGCCTGTGTTCTGTCCTGGAGTGTTTTTTCCGGTGTCCTGGACCGCACCCTGTCTGGTTGCCCGGCGACGTAGCTAGTTGGAAGATCTCTGAGTACCTGCACATGTATCCCATCAGCTATCTGCACATCTGGTCCTGATCATCACCCCTCCACTTCATAAGCGCTGACCTGACATCCATTCCCTGCCGGATCGTTAGCCATGAACAGTATGTTGTGCCAGCGTATCAGCCTCCAGTTTGATAGAGTTTGTTTTGTTGTTTTGTACGTTTTGCTTGCCTTGAACTCACCTCCGTTTTTTCTGTCTACAGTCATTCATCCGGAACACTCATCCCATCCCTACCTGGTCGTCGGTGACTTCAGTTACTTCATTGGATCTTCCTATTCAATCCCATCAACTCACCTCTGCTGCCCGCTCCGCCACTTGGATTTTTCTATCACTACATTTAAACTTGTAAATAAATACTCACCTTCGTCTTACTCTCCTTGTCCTGGTCTGCTTCTGGGTTCTACTTTAGAAAACCGTGACAAATACTCCATATCACCCTCATATCCGTCCATTAATCACGGTACTCCATTCTATTTATTTATTTATTTTTATCTGTCGGCTCCAGCCGCGAACTCAGGCCATGTGTGTAGTTAACAGACCCTCTCTGCCCATTCATCACCATTTTACCTGTTGTTGTTTTAGCTGATTAGCTGTTGTTGTCTTAGCTAGCTCTCCCAATCAACACCTGTGATTACTTTATGCCTCGCTGTATGTCTCTCTCATATGTCAATATGCCTTGTATACTGTTGTTTAGGTTAGTTATTGTTTTAGTTTACAATGGAGCCCCTAGTTCCACTCATTATACCTTTGATACCTCTTTTGTCCCACCTCCCACTCATGCGGTGACCTCACCCATTATAACCAGCATGTCCAGAGATACAATCTCTCTTATCATCACCCAGTGCCTGGGCTTACCTCCGCTGTACCCGCACCCCACCATACCCCTGTCTGCACATTATGCCCTGAATCTATTCTACCACGCCCAGAAATCTGCTCCTTTTATTCTTTGTCCCCAACGCTCTAGGCGACCAGTTTTGATAGCCTTTAGCCGTACCCTCATCCTACTCCTCTGTTCCTCGGGTGATGTGGAGGTAAACCCAGGCCCTGTGTGTCCCCAGGCACCCTCATTTGTTGACTTCTGTGATAGAAAAAACCTTGGTTTCATGCATGTCAACATCAGAAGCCTCCTCCCTAAGTTTGTTTTTCTCACTGCTTTAGCACACTCCGCCAACCCTGATGTCCTTGCCGTGTCTGAATCCTGGCTTAGGAAGGCCACCAACAATTCTGAAATTACCATACCCAGCTACAACATTTTCCGTCAAGATAGAACTGCCAAAGGGGGAGGAGTTGCAATCTACTGCAGAGATAGCCTGCAAAGTTCTGTCATACTTTCCAGGTCTATACCAAAACAGTTTGAACTTCTAATTTAAAAAAGAATCTCTCCAGAAATAAGTCTCTCACTGTTGCCGCCTGCTATCGACCCCCCTCCGCTCCCAGCTGTGCCCTGGACACCATTTGTGAACTGATCGCCCCCATCTAGCTTCAGAGTTCTTTCTGTTAGGTGACCTAAACTGGGATATGCTTAACATCCCGGCAGTCCTACAATCTAAGCTAGATGCCCTCAATCTCACACAAATCATCAAGGAACCCACCAGGTAGAACACTAAATCCGTAAACATGGGCACCCTCATAGACATTATCCTGACCAACTTGTCCTCCAAATACACCTCTGCTGTTTTCAACCAGGATCTCAGCGATCACTGCCTCATTGCCTGTATCCGCTATGGGTCCGCGGTCAAACGACCACCCCTCATCACTGTCAAATGCTCCCTAAAACACTTCTGCGAGCAGGCCTTTCTAATCGACCTGGCCCGGGTATCTTAGAAGGATATCGACCTCATCCCGTCAGTCGAGGATTCCTGGTCATTCTTTAAAAGTAATTTCCTCACCATCTTAGATAAGCATGCTCCGTTCAGAAAATGCCGAACTAAGAACAGATATAGCCCTTGGTTCACTCCAGACCTGACTGCCCTTGACCAGCACAAAAATATCCTGACTGCAATAGCATCAAATAGTCCCCACGATATGCAACTGTTCAGGGAAGTCAGGAACCAATACACGCAGTCCGTCAGGAAAGCAAAGGCTAGCTTTTTTCAAGCTGAAATTCGCATCCTGTAGCTCTAACTCCAAAAAGTTGTTGGACACTGTAAAGTCCATGGAGAACAAGAGCACCTCCTCTCAGCTGCCCACTGCACTGAGGCTAGGTAACGCGGTCACCACTGATAAATCCATGATAATCGAAAATTTCAATAAGCATTTCTCAATGGCTGGCCATGCCTTCCTCCTGGCTACAACCCCGGCCAACAGCTCCGCCTCCCCCGCAGCTACTCGCCCAAGCCTCCCCAGCTTCTCCTTCACCCAAATCCAGATAGCAGATGTTCTGAAGGAGCTGCAAAACCTGGACCCGTACAAATCAGCTGGGCTAGACAATCTGGACCCTCTCTTTCTAAAACTAGAAAGAGTTTTAGAACTCTTTTAGAACTCCGCCGCCATTGTTGCAGCCCCTATTACCAGCCTGTTCAACCTCTCTTTTGTATCGTCTGAGATCCCTAAAGAGTGGAAAGCGGCCGCGGTCATCCCCCTCTTCGAATTGGGTGACACCCTAGACCCAAACTGTTACAGACCTATATCCATCCTGCCCTGCCTATCTAAAGTCTTCGAAAGCCAAGTTAATAAACAGATCACTGACCATTTCAAATCCACACCGTACCTTCTGCGCTGTGCAATACGGCTTCTGAGCCGGTCACGGGTGCACCTCAGCCACGTTCAAGGTACTAAACGATATCATAACCGCCATCGATAAAAGACAGTACTGTGCAGCCGCCTTCATCGACCTGGCCAAGGCTTTCGACTCTGTTAATCACCGTATTCTTATCGGCAGACTCAATAGCCTTGGTTTTTCTAATGACTGCCCCGCCTGGTTCACCAACTACTTTGCAGACAGAGTTCAGTGTGTCAAATCGGAGGGCATGTTGTCCGGACCTCTGGCAGTCTCTATGGGGGTACCACAGGGTTCAATTCTCGGGCCGACTCTTTTCTCTGTATATATCAATGATGTCGCTCTTGCTGCGGGCGATTCCCTGATCCACCTCTACGCAGACGACACCATTCTGTATACTTCTGGCCCTTCCTTGGACACTGTGCTAACTAACCTCCAAATGAGCTTCAATTGCCATACAACACTCCTTCCGTGGCTTCTGACTGCTCTTAAACGCTAGTAAAACCAAGTGCATGCTTTTCAACAGTTCGCTGCCCGCACCTGCCCGCCCGACTAGCATCACCACCCTGGACGGTTCCGACCTAGAATATGTGGACAACTATAAATACCTAGGTGTCTGGCTAGACTGTAAACTCTCCTTCCAGACTCATATTAAACATCCCCAATCCAAAATCAAATCTAGAATCGGCTTTCTATTTTGCAACAAAGCCTCCTTCACTCACGCCGCCAAACTTACACTAGTAAAACTGACTATCCTACCGATCCTCGACTTTGGCGATGTCATCTACAAAATGGCTCCAGGTCATCTATAAGTCTATGCTAGGTAAAGCTCCGCCTTATCTCAGTTCACTGGTCACGATAACAACACCCAGTTAAAGACTTTTATTTCCCTCACCAACTTTAAACATCAACTATCTGAGCAGCTAACCGATCGCTGCAGCTGTACATAGTCCATCTGTAAATAGCCCACCCAATCTACCTACCTCATCCCCATACTGTTTTTATTTTATTTACTTTTCTGCTCTTTTGCACACTAGTATCTCTACTTGCACATCATCATCTGCTCATGTATCACTCCAGTGTTAATCTGCTAAATTGTAATTATTCGCTCCTATGGCCTATTTATTGCCTACCTCCTCATGCCTTTTGCACACACTGTATATAGACTTTCTTTTTTCTACTGTGTCATTGACTTGTTTATTGTGTTATTGGCTTGTTTATTGTTTACTCCATGTGTAACTCTGTGTGGTTGTCTGTGTCACACTGCTTTGCTTTATCCTGTCTAGGACTGGGGTTCCGCTAGCGGAACTCCTCCCACATTCCACTGAAAAGGCAGAGCGCGAAATTCAAAAAATATTTTTTAGAAATATTTAACTTTCACACATTAACAAGTCCAATACAGCTAATGAAAGATACACATCGTGTGAATCCAGCCAACATGTCCGATTTTTTTTATGTTTTACAGGGAAAACACAATATATATTTATGTTAGCTCACCACCAAATACAAAGGACAGACATTTTTCACAGCACAAGTATCATGCACAAAGCCAACCTAACTAACCAAGAACCAACCAAACTAACCAAAAAACAACTTAATCAGATGACAGTCTTATAACATGTTACACAATAAATCTGTTTTGTTCGAAAAATATGCATATTTGAGGTATAAATCAGTTTTACATTGCAGCTACCATCAGAGCTACCGTCAAAAATAGCACCGAAGCAGCCAGAGCAATTATAGAGACCAACGTGTATTACCTAATTACTCATCATAAAACATTTCTTAAAAATACACAGCGTACAGTAATTGAAAGACACAGATCTTGTAAATCCAGACAATATTTCAGATTGTCTAAGTGTTTTACAGCGAAAACACAATATATCGTTATATTAGCATACCATGTGTGCAAACATTACCCCAGCATTGATTCACGGCAAAAAATAGCGATAACGTTATCACCACCAAAATATATTAATTTTTTCACTAACCTTCTCAGAATTCTTCAGATGACACTCCTGTAACATCATATTACAACATACATATAGAGTTTGTTTCGAAAATGTGCATATTTAGCCACAACATTTGTGGTTTTACAATGAGAAAAGTAGCCAAGCTGGTCAGAAAATGTCGGGCGCCATATTGGACAGTGATCTAGTCTAATGAATAAATACTCATAAACTTGACAAAAAAATACAGGGGGGACAGCGATTGAAAGACAAATTAGTTCTTAATGCAATCGCTGAATTACATTTTTTTAATTATCCTTACTGTGCAATACAGGGTGCGCCAAAGCAAAGCTACCCCAAAGAAAATGGCGGCATATGCGTTTAACATTTTTCGACAGAACAACGATTTATCATCATAAATAGTTCTTACTATTAGCTGAACTGCCATCAGAATCTTGGGCAATGAATCCTTTCTCCGGTCTAATCGTCTTTTGGTCGAAAGATGTCCTCTTGTCCCGTCGAAATGGCCACTAACGTTCAGCATGATACTAGAAAAGTGCCCAGCTCTTGGAAGTGCGTCACACAGAAATGCCAGAAAATCGCACTAAACGGATATAAATTGCTATAAAACGGTTTAAATTAACTACCTTATGATGTTTTTAACACCTATAACGAGTAAAAACATGACCGGCGATATATTACTGGCTAAACCAAAGCTTGGAAAAAGGCCAGTCCGACGTCCATCGTGCGCCAAGCGCAGGGAAGAAAAGACATGTACTTCCGCTCTTTGGTGTTTTATACAGTCCCAGATTGCGCAATCGACTCCATTCAAATTGTCACCACTTACTGACATCTAGAGGAAGGCGTAGGCAGTGTTTGTATCCTCATAGCATTCACAGGGACCTAAAAACTGACCTGGGAGCAGAGGCCAAGATTTCTGAAATCTCACTCCATGTCAGGGAAAGTGCTGTAGAATGAGTTCTGTTTCACTCAGAGACATAATTCCAACGGTTATAGAAACTAGAGAGTGTTTTCTATCCAATAATAATAATAATATGCATATTGTACGAGCAAGAATTGAGTACGAAGCCGTTTAAATTGGAGACGTTTTCCAAAAAAAGTGAAAACAGCACCCCCTGTCCTCATCAGGTTATCTTGGGCAAGTCGCAGTTGCAAATGAGAACTTGTTCTCAACTAGCCTACCTGGTTAAATAAAGGTGAAATAAAAAATTACATAAATAAATAAATAAAAATAAAATATCGTCCTCGCGTTTGTCTATATAGACGAATAATAACATAAAAACATTTTGTAGTTGCATACAGTATATCAGGTATAGGTCAATTCCATTTCAATTCACTCAATTCTGGAAGTTCCACTGAAATTCCATTTTTTTAATTGAAAGAATTGGAATTGGAATTTATGTTTACTTCCTGATTTGACTGAATGAAAATGGAACCCCAACCCTGCTGACCGCAGTTGTCTGAAGTCCATTGTGTTGTGTTATCTTTCCCTCTGCCCCTAGGCAACCACCACAGTGACGGTATACATCCCAGAAGCCTCTCTGTTGTGTAGGTCCTCCTCCTTCACCTTCACGCTACAGAACTCCTGCCCCGAGGGACTCCAAATCGTCTATGTCTCCCAACAGCCAATCAGTGACCATGAATGGATCCACACGGATCCAGTAGATCACATGGACAACAAGAGGCTCTTCAACCTGCCTGTGAGAGATAGAGATACACTGGGTTACAGGCATGCGATCAATGTTTTATTAGTTGACCTGTGTGCAGATAATGAGATGCGTGTGTGTGTGCTTCAGGTGAACTACCGGCCTCCCTCCCAACTAGGTGTTTTAATCCCGACCACAGACAATATCTATAACGCTGACCCAAGTCATCCCCACCCCAGACAGCACTACCCCATCTCCAAGGTGAGCCAAGGTCACAAGGTTCACACACGCCAGCACTACCTTGTCTCCAAGCTGAGCAAGTCTTGTATGTTTGTGCAGTGTAACTTTACTAAGTGTCTATATGTGCTTCTGTGTTGTGTTTCGCATTGGGCGTAAGCTGTGATACATAGTGTTTGTCGGTGACAAATTGTGTGCCTTCCTCCAGAACTCTGGTCGGTATAAGCAGTGTGCAGGGAAAAGGTCAGCATAGGAATGTGGCTGTACAGACAGACTGAAAGTCTCTCCTCTAGCCATCAACTCTGACTGCAGACAGAGGGTACACATCTGCATCAGTGTGATCAATCATCAATGTCTTCCAAAAATCAAACAATTACACATACAGTATCAGTCAAAAGTTTGGACATGTCTACTCATTCAAGTTATTTTTTTACATTGTAGAATAATAGTGAAGACATCAAAACTATGAAATATCACATATGGAATAATGTAGTAAGCAAAAAAGTGTTAAACAAATCAAAATATATTTTATATTCTTCAAAGTAGCCACCATTTGCCTTGATGACAGCTTTGCACACTCTTGACATTCTCTCAACCAGCTTCCCGAGGTAGTCACCTGGAATGCATTTCAATAAACAGGTGTGCCTTGTTAAAAGTTAATTTGTGGAATTTCTTTCCTTAATGCGTTTGAGCCAATCAGTTGTGTTGTGACAAGGTAGGGGTGGTATACAGAAGATAGCCTTATTTGGTAAAATACCAAGTCAATATTATGGCAAGAACAGCTTAAATAAGCAAATTCCATATGTGTTATTTCATAGTTTTGATGTCTTCACTATTATTCTACAATGTAGAAAATAGATAAATAAAGAAAAACCCTGGAATGAGTAGGTGTGTTCAAAGTTTTGACTGGTACTATACATTAAATATTGTAACATTTATTTTAAAAAACAAAAACAATATTGAATATGCTATAAACTCATATTTAGTACCATTTAGTGGAATATATTAAAGTATTGTCTTAATGTAACTGTGCATTCTGCATAATACAGTCTTGTCGACTGCGAGCGTGAATGAAATCATATAAAAATCGTATATTGGTTAAAACGTATTTTAGTCTTTCCCATGTCCTCTGTGTTGTACTGTAGGTGCTGAGGCTAACGTTTCCTGTGACTGACTTCAACATCACCTTGTTCCTGAGGAGAACCAACCACGCTAACCGCCCGCTCTGCTCTCCTTACTTTGTTACTGTCACGGAGGTCAACAACCGGACCAGCTGGAAGGTCACAGGTCAGTCTCATCCCAGAAGGCTTTGCAATATAAGGATGTTTTTAAAGATGGAATCAGCATTAGGGGAAACAGCACCACTGCGGACCCCAGCACCTTTTGTTTTTGTTTTGTGGATGAAACGGAGGCGTGTAAAAATATATATATATATATATAATTTGCAGTACACATTCTGCTGTTCTATTGCGTGTGCAATTTTTATTGAACCTTTATCTAACTAGTCAAGTCAGTTAAGATGATGGCCTACCCCGACCAAACCCTTCCCTAACCCGCCCCATGGGACTCCCGATCATGGCCGGTTGTAATACAGCCCGGGATCGAACCCGGCTCTGTACTGACGCCTCTAGCACTGCAGTGCCTTAGAATGCTGCGCCACTCGGTCCCCCAAATGATGTCCAAGTTGAAAAAAAAACGTTGTTTGTTGTTTGCAGTAACTTCTTTTGTTGTTGGGGCCTCCCGAGTGGGGCAGCTTTCTTAGGCACTGCATCGCAGTGCTAGAGGCGTCACAACAGATCCGGGTTCGATCCCGCTGACACGGTCGCCAGTTGTAAGGTGTTTCCTCCGACACATTGGTGCGGCTGGCTTCCAAGTTAAGCGGGCAGGGTGTCAGGACTGTAACTACCAATTGGATAACACGAAAAAGGTGTAAAAAGTACAAATTTTAAAAAAAACATATTTGTTTTTGTAAAATCCCAAACGGACGTGGCAGTTTCACCATTTAGGATTGCAACTTTAAAATGTGAAAAATACATATTTTCTGTCATCTTTTCAACCAGAAAAACTGATTTCAACCAGAAAAGGGTAATCATGACTTCCCTTGTATAATGTTGCCTAATGGGCAGGTCTTTAGTGCGCTATAGTGAAACACACATTCTCTGCTGTTAACCCATCTTTTCCCATCCTTTGTGTTGGTAGGGACCCATGCCACCCCCACCATGGACAGGATGAGACAATATTTTGAAGACAGTCTAAAGAACAATCTCTACAACCCAGAGGGACTGCAGATCAGCCTTTATGTAAATCATCTACAGTCTCCCTGACTATATGACATGTTCATAAATTGTAAAACAGTTGAGTGTAATCTGTATACGTCTGCATAGAAATACTGTCATTTCAGTCATGCGAATTGTGCTATGAAATAGCAGTTTCCATCTGGGGTTTCATTGTGACAATGTTATAAATATAATATTTTTCCAACCTAACAACCACCATTATTCTCCACAGGGCTCTGAGCTTTTCCACTTCCCGTATCTCTGTCATTCCTGGAGTTGTGTTGTGTGACCTGGTGGAGGAAGTACAGGTGAGGAACCCTGTAGCTTTTACACTGAAGTCAGTAACTAATAAAAAAGAGGAAGAACAAGTTAACCTCCGGCCCTCACCTATTTCTCTCCTCCCTTTCTCTCTCTCTCCCTTTCTCTCTCTCTCTCTATACGGGTAGATCTACGTAGACGAGCCTCCGCTGGCGTTCCCAACCCAACACCTCGCCAACAACATGGCAGCCATCATCCTGGGAGGCTTGCTGCTCTTTAGCTTCCTTCTCATATACAACGGCGTTGCCATGCCAACCAAGAGCATCATCAAAACCCTCAAGAAACACAAGCCCACCATCTCTCCAACCAGGACCCAGAACTCTACCAGGGACACGAGTAGGATTTTACAGTTTGGCATTGTAAGAGTATGTTATAGAGTTGTACGTTCCATTTTTAGCCTTTTAACCTAAGTATGAGATGTAAATGTTTTTATTGTTCAGATTTATCCTTTTTTCAAATGTGTGTTCTATGAAATTTGTATTTGGAAAAGATTGAAAGAAACTAGCAAAGATGAAAAGGCACAAGTGAAAGGAAAAACATGCTCGGAGTGGGTTTTATTGGTTGTTGCTGTGTTTTCAAAGAAAATACAAACTGTAAAAAATAAAAAAAATCACAAAAAGTAAACCTTTGTCAGATACTACTACATAATATTCTGGTAGGTTGTATCACATAATATCTCAGGCCTGTAGGAGTAGTCGGGAAGGATCCATAAATAAAACACATCACTCATAGTTGTGAGTACGTAGTAACCCGTATTAAAGTGGAACGCTGCATAGGAGCAGCTACAGTGGCTTGCAAAAGTATTCACCCCCCTTGGCATTTTTCCTATTTTGTTGCCTTACAACCTGGAATTAAAATAGATTTTGGGGGGGTTTGTATCATTTGATTTACACAACATGTCTACTATTTTGAAAATGCAAAAAATATTTTTTATTGTGAAACAAAGACTAAAAAAACTGAAAACTTGAACATGCATAACTATTCACCCCCTTAAAGTCAATACTTTGTAGAGCCACCTTTTGCAGCAATTACAGATGCAAGTCTCTTGGGGTATGTGTCTATAAGCTTGGCACTTCTAGCCACTGGGATTTTTGCCCATTATTCAAGGCAAAACTGCTCCAGCTCCTTCAAGTTGGATGGGTTCCCCTGGTGTACAGCAATCTTTAAGTAATACCACATATTCTCAATTAGATTTAGGTCTGGGCTTTGACTAGGCCATTCCAAGACATTTAAATGTTTCCCTTAAACCGCTCAAGTGTTGCTTTAGCAGTATGCTTAGGGTCATTGTCCTGCTGGAAAGTGAACCTCCGTCCCAGTCTCAAATCTCTGAAAGACTGAAACAGGTTTCCCTCAAGAATTTCCCTGTATTTAGTGCCATCCATCATTCCTTCAATTCTGACCAGTTTCTCAGTCCCTGCCAATGAAAAACATCCCCACAGCATGATGCTGCCACCACCATGCTTCATTGTGGGGATGGTATTCTCGGGGTGATGCGAGGTGCTGGGTTTGCGCCAGACATAGCGTTTTCCTTGATGGCCAAAAAGCTACATTTTAGTCTCAACTGACCAGAGTACCTTCTTCCATGTGTTTGGGGAGTCTCCCACATGCCTTTTGGCGAACACCAAACATGTTTGCTTATTTTTTTCTTTAAGTAATGGCTTTTTTCTCTTCCGTAAAGCCCAGCTCTGTGGAGTGTACGCCTTAAAGTGGTCCTATGGACAGACACTCCAATCTCCACTGTGGAGCTTTACAGCTCCTTCTGGGTTATCTTTGGTCTCTTTGATGCCTCTCTGATTACTGCCCTCCTTGCCTGGTCTGTGAGTTTTGGTGGGCGGCCCTCTCCTGGCAGGTTTGTTGTGGTGCCATGTTCTTTCCTTTTTTAAATAATGGATTTAATGTTGCCCCGTGGGATGTTCAAAGTTTTGGGTATTTTTTTATAACCCCACCCTTCTCCATAACTCTGTCCCTGACCTGTTTGGAGAGCTCCTTGGTCTTCATGGTGCTGCTTGCTTGGTGGTGCCCCTTGCTTAGTGGTGTTGCAGACTCTGGGGCCTTTCAGAACAGGTGTATGTATACTGAGATCATGTCACAGATCATGTGACACTTAAATAAATGTCCACCTGTGTGAAATCTAACTAATTATGTGACTTCTGAAGGTAAATTGGTTGCACCAGATCTTATTTAGGGGCTTCATAGCAAAGGGGGTGAATACAAATGCACGCACCACTTTTCCAGGTTTTTTTTTCATTTCACTTCACCAGTTTGGACTATTTTGTGTATGTCCATTACATGAAATCCAAATAAAAATCTATCTGGTTTGGAGCGGTTTGGAGCGAGCGGTCGCATTTGCATTCGCTCCGCAGGTAGTATAACTTTTCATTACATTTTAATTACATTTCATTATAGTACAACGGTTTGATTTGTCTAACCTTAGCAATTTCTTCTTAGCTAGCTACATAGCCGTCTGTGTATCAAAGATAATTGCGTAATTATCGTGTTTCGTCGTCTATCGTAGTCCACACTGCTATCTGCCCAGCAGCCAGCTAGCAAACGTCCACCGTCTACCGAATAGTAGTATAACTTTTCATTCATTTCATTATAGTACAACGGTTTGATTTTCATTTTCATTACAGTACAACGGTTTGATTTGTTTGATCTTAGCTAGCTACATAGCCGTCCTTGTATCAAACATAATTGTGTAGTTATTCAGGTTCGCTAGCCAGCTATTTTCGCCCTAACGTAACGTAGCCAACACTGCTAGCTAGCCAGCTAGCCACCGAATAGCAGCATTGTAGAAACGAGTGCATTACAACGGAACGACTTGATTAGTGTAGTGTTAGCTGGCTACACAGTTGTCTTTGCTATCTTTGATTTGTTTGATCTTAGCTAGCTACTTAGCTGGCTACATAGCCGTCTTTGTATCAAAGATAATTGTGTAGTTATCGAGGTTCGCTGAGGTTCGCTAGCCAGGTATTCTCGTCGTAACGTAACGTAGTCAACCCTGCTAGCTAGCCAGCTAGCCACCGATTAGCAGCACTGTAGAAACGATTGCATTGCAACGGAACGACTTGATTTGTGTAGTGTTAGCTAGCTACATAGTTTTCCTTGCTATCTTTGTATCTAAGATAATTGTGTAGCTTTGAGTAATTATCGGTTAGCTAGCCGGCTATTTTCGCCTGCCGCGCTGCCGTCCTCCCACCTAGCCAACACTGCTAGCTAACACTGCTAGCTAGCCAACTTCTACCGAATAGCAGCACTGTAGAAACTTACATTACAACGGAACGACTTGATTAGCGTAGTGTTAGCTAGTTGTCTTTGCTGTCCTTGTATCCATGATAATTGTGTAGTTTAGAGAAATTTAGAGAAATTGTCGAGGTTACCTAGCCAGCTTCACTTTCAACAACGCAGCCACTGCTAGCCAGGCTACTTCACCAGCCAGCAGTACTATATCATTTTAGTCAATAAGATCTTTTATTTTATTTATTTTTTGCAACGTAAGCTTAACTTTCTGAACATTCGAGACGTGTAGTCCACTTGTCATTCTAATCTCCTTTGCATTAGCGTAGCCTCTTCTGTAGCCTGTCAACTATGTGTCTGTCTATCCCTGTTCTCTCCTCTCTGCACAGACCATACAAACGCTTCACACCGCGTGGCCGCGCCCACCCTAACCTGGTGGTCCCAGCCCGCACGACCCACGTGGAGTTCCAGGTCTCCGGTAGCCTCTGGAACTGCCGATCTGCGGCCAACAAGGCAGAGCTCATCTCAGCCTATGCGTCCCTCCAGTCCCTCGACTTCTTGGCACTGACGGAAACATGGCTCACCACAGATAACACTGCTACTCCTACTGCTCTCTCTTCGTCTGCCCACGTGTTCTCGCACACCCCGAGAGCTTCTGGTCAGCGGGGTGGTGGCACCGGGATCCTCATCTCTCCCAAGTGGTCATTCTCTCTTTCTCCCCTTACCCATCTGTCTATCGCCTCCTTTGAATTCCATGCTGTCACAGTTACCAGCCCTTTCAAGCTTAACATCCTTATCATTTATCGCCCTCCAGGTTCCCTTGGAGAGTTCATCAATGAGCTTGATGCCTTGATAAGCTCCTTTCCTGAGGACGGCTCACCTCTCACAGTTCTGGGTGACTTTAACCTCCCCATGTCTACCTTTGACTCATTCCTCTCTGCCTCCTTCTTTCCACTCCTCTCCTCTTTTGACCTCACCCTCTCACCTTCCCCCCCTACTCACAAGGCAGGCAATACGCTTGACCTCATCTTTACTAGATGCTGTTCTTCCACTAACCTCATTGCAACTCCCCTCCAAGTCTCCGACCACTACCTTATATCCTTTTCCCTCTCGCTCTCATCCAACACTTCCCACACTGCCCCTACTCGGATGGTATCGCGCCGTCCCAACCTTCGCTCTCTCTCCCCCGCTACTCTCTCCTCTTCCATCCTATCATCTCTTCCCTCTGCCCAAACCTTCTCCAACCTATCTCCTGATTCTGCCTCCTCAACCCTCCTCTCCTCCCTTTCTGCATCCTTTGACTCTCTATGTCCCCTATCCTCCAGGCCGGCTCGGTCCTCCCCCCCCGCTCCGTGGCTCGACGACTCATTGCGAGCTCACAGAACAGGGCTCCGGGCAGCCGAGCGGAAATGGAGGAAAACTCGCCTCCCTGCGGACCTGGCATCCTTTCACTCCCTCCTCTCTACATTTTCCTCTTCTGTCTCTGCTGCTAAAGCCACTTTCTACCACTCTAAATTCCAAGCATCTGCCTCTAACCCTAGGAAGCTCTTTGCCACCTTCTCCTCCCTCCTGAATCCTCCTCCCCCTCCCCCCCCCTCCTCTCTCTCTGCAGACGACTTCGTCAACCATTTCGAAAAGAAGGTCGACGACATCCGATCCTCGTTTGCTAAGTCAAACGACACCGCTGGTTCTGCTCACACTGCCCTACCCTGTGCTCTGACCTCTTTCTCCCCTCTCTCTCCAGATGAAATCTCGCGTCTTGTGACGGCCGGCCGCCCAACAACCTGCCCGCTTGACCCTATCCCCTCCTCTCTTCTCCAGACCATTTCCGGAGACCTTCTCCCTTACCTCACCTCGCTCATCAACTCATCCTTGACCGCTGGCTACGTCCCTTCCGTCTTCAAGAGAGCGAGAGTTGTACCCCTTCTGAAAAAACCTACACTCGATCCCTCCGATGTCAACAACTACAGACCAGTATCCCTTCTTTCTTTTCTCTCCAAAACTCTTGAACGTGCCGTCCTTGGCCAGCTCTCCTGCTATCTCTCTCAGAATGACCTTCTTGATCCAAATCAGTCAGGTTTCAAGACTAGTCACTCAACTGAGACTGCTCTTCTCTGTATCACGGAGGCGCTCCGCACTGCTAAAGCTAACTCTCTCTCCTCTGCTCTCATCCTTCTAGACCTATCGGCTGCCTTCGATACTGTGAACCATCAGATCCTCCTCTCCACCCTCTCCGAGTTGGGCATCTCCGGCGCGGCCCACGCTTGGATTGACAGGTCGCGGCCCACGCTTGGACTGACAGGTCGCTCCTACCAGGTGGCGTGGCGAGAATCTGTCTCCTCACCACGCGCTCTCACCACTGGTGTCCCCCAGGGCTCTGTTCTAGGCCCTCTCCTATTCTCGCTATACACCAAGTCACTTGGCTCTGTCATAACCTCACATGGTCTCTCCTATCATTGCTATGCAGACGACACACAATTAATCTTCTCCTTTCCCCCTTCTGATGACCAGGTGGCGAATCGCATCTCTGCATGTCTGGCAGATATATCAGTGTGGATGACGGATCACCACCTCAAGCTGAACCTCGGCAAGACGGAGCTGCTCTTCCTCCCGGGGAAGGACTGCCCGTTCCATGATCTCGCCATCACGGTTGACAACTCCATTGTGTCCTCCTCCCAGAGCGCTAAGAACCTTGGCGTGATCCTGGACAACACCCTGTCGTTCTCAACTAACATCAAGGCGGTGGCCCGTTCCTGTAGGTTCATGCTCTACAACATCCGCAGAGTACGACCCTGCCTCACACAGGAAGCGGCGCAGGTCCTAATCCAGGCACTTGTCATCTCCCGTCTGGATTACTGCAACTCGCTGTTGGCTGGGCTCCCGGCCTGTGCCATTAAACCCCTACAACTCATCCAGAACGCCGCAGCCCGTCTGGTGTTCAACCTTCCCAAGTTCTCTCACGTCACCCCGCTCCTCCGCTCTCTCCACTGGCTTCCAGTTGAAGCTCGCATCCGCTACAAGACCATGGTGCTTGCCTACGGAGCTGTGAGGGGAACGGCACCTCAGTACCTTCAGGCTCTGATCAGGCCCTACACCCAAACAAGGGCACTGCGTTCATCCACCTCTGGCCTGCTCGCCTCCCTACCACTGAGTAAGTACAGTTCCCGCTCAGCCCAGTCAAAACTGTTCGCTGCTCTGGCACCCCAATGGTGGAACAAACTCCCTCACGACACCAGGACAGCGGAGTCAATCACCACCTTCCGGAGACACCTGAAACCCCACCTCTTCAAGGAATACCTAGGATAGGATAAAGCAATCCTTCTGCCCCCCCCCCCCCCCCCCCTTAAAAGATCTAGATGCACTATTGTAAAGTGGCTGTTCCACTGGATGTCATAAGGTGAATGCACCAATTTGTAAGTCGCTCTGGATAAGAGCGTCTGCTAAATGACTTAAATGTAAATGTAAATGTAAATTGCAGGTTGTAAAGCAACAAAATAGGAAAAACACCAATGGGGATGAATACTTTTGCAAGGCACTGTATAAGCAATAAATGGGAAAAACGTAGTAGATGTGATATTTCATTACAATTAGGTTAAGGTAAGGGTCAAACCAAAGACAATCTATTATATTGACAAGATAGTCGAGTGAACACTAACATTGGAAATGAGTGTCCTCAAAGATGGAAGCACTGTATTGTCTTTAATGGAAGGCAAGCCAAAGTAGTCGAGATTAGGTGGGACTATTCTAGCCAATGAGAGGGCAGATACGCGTGTGAACAAAAGGCACAACTCAGATTAAGTATTTTTTTAAGTTGGCGAAATGCCACATGCTTTTATTTGATCAAGTAAGCAATTCAAGTTTTTCTTAACCAAATTCGACTCATTGTCCTCCATAAAAAATTCCTCACTTTGTGGTCTTATTTTCGTGGACAGATTTTGGGCAGAGTAAACCCTCTCGCTTCGCCTCTTCCTCTGCTCAAACTCATGTCAGCCCAGTTGGCATCAACTGTCTGTGCTCCCATTGGTCATCCTGAGCTGTTCAAGCTCCTCCTCCAGGCTTCTAATTCGCTGCAGGAGTTCGGCCCTGTCCTGCTGTGCCCTGAGCTCTGCCTGCCGCTTGGCATCCTGGATCTTCCTCTCATACCAGCACTCCAGCTGAGTGGACACTGTCTCAAAGAACCTCTGGGTCACCTGCAACAAAGATACATGAAGTAAGTGAAGAAGACGTTACCCCTTCTCCACACACAACCCCTTCCCAGAAGTGAAAAGGAATCATCGGTCGACAGCCCACCAGAGGGCAATGTGAAGCCATTGATATAGTATTCACCACAGCTATCTTGTCATCAGTTACCTCCATGGCGTGTAGGTTGTTTCTCTCCTGACTGAATGTGGGCTCAGGGGGTCTGTCCATGAAGAACTCCAGGGTCCTGGTCCCGACACTGGGTGGTCTCATCAGGCCGCGCGTCCTGATCCGGTCCCGGAGGTGCTTTCTGTGGTGCCAGCCATGACTGTCCTGGCCCCGGCCCTGCTTCCAGTTGCTGGCGGGGGACTGGCTGCTGCTGACACTGCTGGAGCAGCCCTCCCAGATCAGCCCCGGAATGTGATTGTCGAGCCGTTCTGGATGCTGACACCGGGGGGCGGTAGAGCTCAGAAGGATTCCTGGGTGATGGTGGTGAGCAGGCAGAGGGAGAAGAGTAGTGTTCTGGTAGTTATCTGAGAAGAGAGGACCGAGAAAAAGAGCTTGTTTTTCAAGCTTGTGCGTTTTCTAAATCAGAGGTGTAAGACCTAGACCTACTGTCAACCCCACAACTTCATCACCAAAAACTTTGGGACGAGGTTAAACAAATTCTTACTTTAGAAATCCGACAGGACTTCTTTTTTTAGATTGTGACTTGATTTCTGGAACCACCTTCCCATGTCTCATCCTCATTATCATGCTCCTCCTAACACCCACCTGGTGATCTGTCCAGCTTCAGCTCAAAGTACTTCCTGCCCGACCCTTGACCCTGGCCCTGGCCCTGCTCCATCGCCGGACTGTGTGGTGCATTGTGGGTGGTTGAGGGTGAGGGGCATGGCAGCAGGTTGACGTAGGTAGCCAGAGAGCTGCTGCTGTCCCCAGAGAAGACAGAGAGCAGGGGGAGGCACTCTGAGTCTCCATCGTCCCCCACAGACGGAGAGGGGAGCAGCTTGTAGTACTGGGGGTCGGCTGGGAGGTGGAGGTCCATATCCTGGATCTGAGTCATGCACCACCTCTTCAACTCCTGGGTCGCTGCTGCCTGCTTGGGGTGTGAACACCAGAGAGACATAGGGGGGTCGTTCCACAAATTGTGTGCCTTCTGAGTAGTGTAACTTTTGATTTCACCTAATTTTCACATTCTGTCATAAAGAGCACATGTTCAACGTCATAAAAAACTATTTTTCTGGTGGTTAAATAAGAAAATTAATATAGTAAGTGCCTATTAAAACCTCTAGGGTATGTGGGATGCTAGCGATTTGAGTCCTAAGTCAATGGATACTGTAATGGCATTGAATAGAAAACTACAAAACCAAAAAAAATCCTACTTCCTGAATGGATTTTTCTCAGGTTTTCGCCTGCCAAATCAGTTCTGTTATACTCACAGACACTATTTTAACAGTTTTGGAAACTTGAGTGTTTTCTATCCAAATCTACCAGTTATATGCATATCATATCTTCTTGGCCCGAGTAGCAGGCAGTTTAATTTGGGCATACTTTTCATCTAAAATTCCGAATGCTGCCCCAGACCCTAGAGAAGTTGTGCCAAATAAAGTAACAGGGTTGACTGTAACATGGTTGATGATTTCACCTCGAAACAGCCATTAATCCCTGGGGCGGGGGAAAGGAAGTTTGTTGTGTGCAACAGAGAGAGACAATTGAAAGTAAGCTTCACCAAAAATGTTTAAAACATTTCTAGCCTGTCTATCTGTGAGTAACAGGGTTGACATGTTATGTTCGACTTGCTCACTTTTCCACCACAAAACACCAGAACATGTTCAAAAAGAGTACAACCAGATCACCTGTTTTACACTATAGTTGTACTATTAGATGTTACATTTTTCTTTAGAAACAAAATATTTCAAAAGGAATAGTTTCAACACATTAAAATGAGAGTTCAGTTCACGTAACAGGGTTGACCTTAAAATGAGGGACAGATGTAAATTAATCACTAATCCCATCAACTAAATAATAATTTTCAGAAATTACTTTGTCAAAGCAACAAAATAACTAGGGCTTTGCAAACCTGGAGAAATTTTGCGATTAAGTGGGATAAGATCTTCATGGAAGTCACAACGGAGGAACATGTCAAAATGCTGAATGTCTTTATTAAAATTCTGATTTATTAAATTCTTCATGTGGTCTATATTAAAAGTTAATTTAACAGGTTTAAAAAAATAGAAATGGTGCACAATTTCTACTTAAAATATCAAAGAGACGCAAACCCAGGGGTTAGGATTAGGGTGACTGCTGCCTGTTTTGTGTGTGAAAAACCAGAGAAACATAGGGGTTAGGATCACTGCTGCCTGCTTGGTGTGTGAATGAACACCAGAAATACATGTTGTCATGTTTTCACAGGATGTGGGTTAGTGAAGAGGTTAGTTAGAGATGTTGTGAATACGTTTCAGACGTTATTAAGAAGGGTGAATAAGGCCCTGGTTAAAAGTAGTACACTATATAGGGAATAGAGTGCCATTTGGGATGTGGACAGAAGGTATATGAGGGTGTGGTTGTGCCATGTAATACAATACCTGTCTCCTCTGTGCCTCCTCTCTGCCCTGGGCAGCTCTCTGGTCCATCCTGTAGAGACACTCCATCCTCTCTGCTGCCACCCTCTCCTGGGTCAGCATGTCCAGCACTTTGATCTGATCAACACAACGCCGAACAGCAGCTTGCATCTCAAATAGCATTCAAAAGTGTTGCGTTATAGGGGGAATATGGAGATAAAATGGTGGATAAAAAAATCAAATACAAATGACGCAGCAAATCAAGTCTGACATTTTTAAGTGGATATTACAAACTTTAGAAGCCTTTCAAACCTCAAATACACTACAGGGTTGCAGGACAATTCTCAGCCACAAAAGAGTGATCAAAATAAGATCCTATATGTCATTCATGTCATGTCCACACAATTGTCCACACAAATTCTAGTAGAGGTTTACAGGCTGTATTTGTAGTTTGTCTCTCTGTATGAGACAGAAAAAGCCATGTGTGCAACAAAGTTGAATTGAATTGACTGGTAGCAGACAGACCTGGTGTATGCTCTTGCGGTCCATCCTCCCAAGCCTAGTATAGACTTGCTCCTGAACCGTCAGCATCTGTGTCCTCATCTCCTCTTTAGTGGTGTTCAGTTCTCCCTCTAGCCTCTTGATCAGGGGCTTACAGTGGCAGCCATTGGCTGGGGCCTGACCAGGCAACACAATCGTGTATAATTGTGATATTTGTTTTACATCTTTTCTTTAGATTTCTTTCATTGGTTTCTTTCTAGATCTCTTATATTACCAATATCAACAGCAACAACAATACTTCTACTGTACTGTACCACTACTACCACTTAAGTTATGGACACCCCACCCCTAGGGTTGAAACATTTCAATAACTTCAAGAGGAAATAAAAAGGTGGTATGGGAATCTTCTATCTGGGGTTTCACGAAAACCTGGGAATTTTGGAAATGATCCGAATTTTGCAGCGTAGTGACTGACCTGTTTGACATTGCCGTCCTTGTCGCGGTACAGGGTGTATAGCTGATAGGTTTTGCCGTTGTGAGGAAGGGCTTCATCATATGTACACAGTCTGCTCTTCCTGTGGAGGTCGGGATGGCCATTCATTCTTCTTCTAGGAGTATCCTCCGCCAAGGCCTGGAAGAAGAAGACTTTTTGTCCATTATCTTGCAGAGAACAGAAATGGTCTTTATCCTCACAACCCAATCCCCCGAGACACCCCCAATCACCTGTTCTTTGAAAAGCTTATGTCTTCTCCTTCTGTGGTAAGGGCTGGTTGGGGTGACTGATGTTTTACTGTAGTGAAGGCGGTGGTGATGATGGTGAGGCAGCCCTGCTCTGTTGAGGCCGGCCCTGCTGGCCAGACGCTCACTACTGTGAGACGCCTCAGCCATGTACCCACTGTCCTGATGAAGGAAACAGCCAGGAGGCAGAGGTGAAGGAGAAGACAACTTTATTGTCCAATTGTACACAAAGGTCCATTTTTTTATTTATTTTTTTATTTCACCTTTATTTAACCAGGTAGGCAAATTGAGAACACGTTCTCATTTACAATTGCGACCTGGCCAAGATAAAGCAAAGCAGTTCGACACATACAACAACACATAGTTACACATGGAGTAAAACAAACATACAGTCAATAATACAGTGAAAATAAGTCTATATACAATATGAGCAAGTGAGGTGAGATAAGGGAGGTGAAGGCAAACAAAATATATATATAAATAAATAAATAAAATATAAAAAGGCCATGGTGGCGAAGTAAATACAATATAGCAAGTAAAAAAAATAACACTGGAATGGTTGGTTTGCAGTGGAAGAAGGTGCAAAGTAGAGATAGAAATAATGGGGTGCAAAGGAGCAAAATAAATAAATACAGTAGGTAAAGAGGTAGTTGTTTGGGCTAAATTATAGATGGGCTATGTACAGGTGCAGTAATCTATGAGCTGCTCTGACAGCTGGTGCTTAAAGCTAGTGAGGGAGATAAGTGTTTCCAGTTTCAGAGATTTTTGTAGTTCGTTCCAGTCATTGGCAGCAGAGAACTGGAAGGAGAGGCGGCCAAAGGAAGAATTGGTTTTGGGGGTGACCAGAGAGATATACCTGCTGGAGCGCGTGCTACGGGTGGGCGTTGCTATGGTGACCAGCGAGCTGAGATAAGGGGGGACTTTACCTAGCAGGGTCTTGTAGATGACCTGGAGCCAGTGGGTTTGGCGACGAGTGTGAAGCGAGGGCCAGCCAACGAGAGCGTACAGGTCGCAGTGGTGGGTAGTATATGGGGCTTTAGTGACAAAACAGATGGCACTGTGATAGACTGCATCCAATTTATTGAGTAGGGTTTTGGAGGCTATTTTGTAAATGACATCACCGAAGTCGAGGATTGGTAGGATGGTCAGTTTTACAAGGGTATGTTTGGCAGCATGAGTGAAGGATGCTTTGTTGCGGAATAAGAAGCCGATTCTAGATTTAACTTTGGATTGGAGATGCTTGCTGTGAGTCTGGAAGGAGAGTTTACAGTCTAACCAGACACCTAGGTATTTGTAGTTGTCCACATATTCTAAGTCAGAGCCGTCCAGAGTAGTGATGCTGGACAGGCGGGCAGGTGCAGGCAGCGATCGGTTGAAGAGCATGCATTTAGTTTTACTTGTATTTAAGAGCAATTGGAGGCCACGGAAGGAGAGTTGTATGGCATTGAAGCTCGCCTGGAGGGTTGTTAACACAGTGTCAAGAGAAGGGCCAGAAGTATACAGAATAGTGTCGTCTGCGTAGAGGTGGATCAGAGACTCACCAGCAGCAAGAGCGACATCATTGATGTATACAGAGAAGAGAGTCGGTCCAAGAATTGAACCCTGTGGCACCCCCATAGAGACTGCCAGAGGTCCGGACAACAGACCCTCCGATTTGACACACTGAACTCGATCAGAGAAGTAGTTGGTGAACCAGGCGAGGCAATCATTAGAGAAACCAAGGCTGTCGAGTCTGCCGATGAGGATGTGGTGATTGACAGAGTCAAAAGCCTTGGCCAGGTCAATGAATATGGCTGCACAGTACTGATTCCTATCGATAGCGGTTAAGATATTGTTTATGACCTTGAGCGTGGCTGAGGTGCACCCATGACCAGCTCTGAAACCAGATTGCATAGCGGAGAAGGTATGGTGGGATTCGAGATGGTCGGTAATCTGTTTGTTGACTTGGCTTTCGAAGACCTTAGAAAGGCAGGGTAGGATAGATATAGGTCTGTAGCAGTTTGGGTCTAGAGCGTCTCCCCCTTTGAAGAGGGGGATAACCGCAGCTGCTTTCCAATCTTTGGGAAACTCAGACGACACGAAAGAGAGGTTGAAAAGGCTGGTAATAGGGGTGGCAACAATTTCAGCGGATAGTTTTAGAAAGAAAGGGTCCAGATTATCTAGCCCGGCTGATTTGTAAGGGTCCAGATTTTGCAGCTCTTTCAGAACATCAGCTGACTGTATTTGGGAGAAAGAGAAATGGGGAAGGCTTGGGCGAGTAGCAGAGGGGGAGGGCAGTGCTGTTGACCGGGGTAGGGGTAGCCAGGTGGAAAGCATGGCCAGCCGTAGAAAAATGCTTATTGAAATTCTCAATTATAATGGATTTGTCGGTGGTGACAGTATTTCCTATCTTCAGTGCAGTTGGAAGCTGGGAGGAGGTGTTCTTATTCTCCATGGACTTTACAGTGTCCCAGAACTTTTTTGAGTTTGTGTTGCAGGAAGCAAATTTCTGCTTGAAAAAGCTAGCCTTGGCTTTTCTAACTGCCTGTGTATACTGGTTTCTAGCTTCCCTGAAAAGTTGCATATCACGGGGGCTGTTCGATGCTAATGCAGAACGCCATAGGATGTTTTTCTGTTGGTTAAGGGCAGTCAGGTCAGGAGAGAACCAAGGACTATATCTGTTCCTGGTTCTAAATTTCTTGAATGGGGCATGCTTATTCAAGATGGTGAGGAAGGCATTTTTTAAAAATATCCAGGCATCCTCTACTGACGGGATGAGATCAATATCCTTCCAGGATATCTCGGCCAGGTCGATTAGAAAGGCCTGCTCGCTGAAGTGTTTCAGGGAGCGTTTGACAGTGATGAGTGGAGGTCGTTTGATCGCTGACCCATTACGGATACAGGCAATGAGGCAGTGATCGCTGAGATCTTGGTTGAAAACAGCAGAGGTGTATTTGGAGGGCAAGTTGGTTAGGATGATGTCTATGAGGGTACCCGTGTTTACGGAATTGGGGTGATACCTGGTAGGTTCATTGATAATTTGTGTGAGATTGAGGGCATCAAGCTTAGATTGTAGGATGGCTGGGGTGTTAAGCATGTTCCAATTTAGGTCGCCTAGCAGCACAAGCTCTGAAGATAGATGGGGGGCAATCAGTTCACATATGGTGTCCAGAGCACAGCTGGGGGCAGAGGTGGTCTATAGCAGGCGGCAACAGTGAGAGACTTGTTTTTAGAGAGGTGGATTTTTAAAAGTAGGAGTTCAAATTGTTTCGGAACAGACCTGGATAGTAAAACAGAACTCTGCAGGCAATCCTTGCAGTAGATTGCAACACCGCCCCCTTTGGCCGTTCTATCTTGTCTGAAAATCTTGTAGTTAGGGATGAAAATGTCAGAATTTTTGGTGGTCTTCCTAAGCCAGGATTCAGACACGGCTAAAACATCTGGGTTGGCAGAGTGTGCTAAAGCAGTGAACAAAACAAACTTAGGGAGGAGGCTTCTAATGTTAACATGCATGAAACCAAGGCTATTACGGTTACAGAAGTCATCAAAAGGGAGCGCCTGGGGAATAGGAGTGGAGCTAGGTACTGCAGGGCCTGGATTCACCTCTACATCACCAGAGGAACAGAGGAGGAGTAGGATAAGGGTACGGCTAAAAGCTATGAGAATTGGTCGTTTGGAACGTCTAGAACAGAGAGTAAAAGGAAGTTTCTGGGGGCGATAAAATAGCTTCAAGGAATAATGTACAGACAAACGTATGGTAGGATGTGAATACAGTGGAGGTAAACCTAGGTAATGGGTGATGATGAGAGAGATATAGTCTCTAGAAACATCATTGAAACCAGGTGATGTCATCGCATATGTGGGTGGTGGAACTGAGAGGTTGGATATATAGTGAGCAGGGCTAGAAGCTCTACAGTGAAATAAGCCAATAAACACTAACCAGAACAGCAATGGACAAGGCATATTTACATTAAGGAGAGGCATGCTTAATCGAGTGATCATAAGGGTCCAGTGAGTAGAGGTTGGTTGGGGGCACGGCGATCCAGACAGCTGGCCGGGTAGCTGGCTATCGGTAGCAAGATAACATAGGATGGAGGTCTGTTTTTATTTTATTTATTTTTTATTTTTTTGTCACCTCGTTCGTTTCCGTCGGTAGATTAGTGGGGTTCCGTGTGGTAGAGGGGATCGATCCAATTGGCAAAATAGATATAGTGACCCAGGAAAAAAGAAAAAAAAATTGTCCGGTATATTTATTTAGATAGCAGCCGATAAGACAGCTAATAGTTAGCAGATGGGTATTCAGAAACGTCGCAATGGAAAAGCCTGTTGAAACCACCTCGGACAATTACGTCGGCAGACCAGTCGTGATGGATCGGCGGGGCTCCGTGTCGGCAATAAAGGGTCTAGTCCAATTGGCAAAAGAATGAAGGTTCGACTTCCGCTTCATCCCAACCCAATAACTCAAGAGGCACAAATACTGTAAACATCATATTTAACATTGGGTTAGCATACCGCCGTCTACTGTCATCCATTTTTTTGCCTGTCAATATACACCACCTAATTTTACCCCAGACAGCCTTTACCTTGTTGGGCAGCATTTCTTCTCTGGTGACAGACTGGGTTCTACGTTCTGCCTTCAGCCGGTCCCTTTGAACCTGACCAAAACCCAGGAGAGTAGAAAACTAACGACTAACTATACTGTCTGTTGCTACCTCACAGTCCAGCCAAGGTGCATAAAATGAAGAACAGACTGGATTACAGACTGGAAAAACTGACTACTCATCGAGGCGTTGGGTAATCATCTGCACTCTTTATACTCCTTAACAAACTGTCAATCTTGGAGGGAAATGTAAGTTCACTAAGAGGTGTTTTGATGCCAGAATCAGTTCATAATGTGTATCAGATCAGTGTATCATTGGTCTATGTCCAAAGGAACATCTCATGCTGACCTGAGGAGCTCTGGCCAGCAGGAGAGACACGTCTTTGTGGTTGTAGTCTCTGGCCTTGTCCAGGGCAGTCTTCCCTGCCTGGAACAGACAGGAATTCATTGAAAGGTTGCGTTGCTGACAAGGTCCCTGCACTGTTGACAATGCTCCTTTAAAATGCAATCCCCCCTATATAGTACACTGGTCAGAAGTACAGCACTGTATGGTAATGGAGTAGCATTTGAGATGCATCCACTTACGTTGTTTCGTGCGTTGCCGTCAGTCCCTGCCTCCAGGAGGAGCTGAACAGTTTTCTTGTGGTTTAGGGCAGCTGCCATATGGAGAGCAGTGTCCCCTAGCTGGGCATAGGAAACAGACAGGTGACTATCCCTAACCCTATCCCCTAGCTGGGCATAGGAAACAGACAGGTGACTAACCCTATCCCCTAGCTGGGCATAGGAAACAGACAGGTGACTAGCCCTAACCCTATCCCCTAGCTGGGCATAGGAAACAGACAGGTGACTAGCCCTAACCCTATCCCCTAGCTGGGCATAGGAAACAGACAGGTGACTAGCCCTAACCCTATCCCCTAGCTGGGCATAGGAAACAGACAGGTGACTATCCCTAACCCTATCACCTAGCTGGGCATAGGAAACAGACAGGTGACTAACCCTATCCCCTAGCTGGGCATAGGAAACAGACAGGTGACTAGCCCTAACACTATCCCCTAGCTGGGCATAGGAAACAGACAGGTGACTAGCCCTAATCCTATCCCCTAGCTGGGCACAGGGAAGAGGTGACTATAGGTGTGAGAGCAGTCAAAGGAGCCCCCCCCCCCCCCCCCCCCAGGGTTAGCGAGGATAAGCTGATCCTACATCTATGTAAAGGTTACTTCTACCCGGAGTTGAGCAGTCACTGACTGGACACGGGTGTGTTATAAAGACAGACAGAAGCTCTACTGTGGCATCAAACTCAACAAGTAATCAATGACGTGAAAGGAGCTGTAGTAACAATATAAATCAAGCTGGGACCTGCCTGGTTTTTCTCCGTAACAGAGCATAAGGCGCCCACCAGAATCTTGATCATGGCCAGGTGATTGTAACGTGCTGCCACATGCAAACAGGTGTCCCCCACATTGTTCTTGATGTCTGGTCTGGAGCCTCCCAGCAGCAGCACGTGGGCGCTCTGAGCATTGGCGTTCTGACAGGCCAGGTGGAGAGCTGTGTTTCCTGCCTAAGAACAAACACACAAAGCCTAGTGTGGCAGAACCGAGCCGTCAAGGTGAAAAATCTGTCAATGTGCCCTTGAGCAAGGCACTTAACACTAATTTGCTCAAGGGGCGCCGTACTACTATGACTGACCCTGTAAAACAACACTGCACCTATCCGGTGATTGTGACACATTTTTTATTAAAACATTCCAGGCGACACCCTATTCATTATAGTGCACTACTTCAAAAGGAATAGGAAATAGAATGAATGCATTTGTGATGCACTCTGAGAGTGGCATGAAAAACCTGTCAGGCACCAGACAGAAACGCATTTCAGTCCTAATGCTTTTTACCATCATTGGTCCCAGATCTAGACCTAACATATTCACATTTGAATTGCTGTACCTTGTTCCTGGCGTGAACGTCAGCCCCAGCCTTGACCAACAGTTTGACTGACTGACAGAAGCCATGCCATGAGACCTCATGGAGCGCCGTGTTGCCGTCCTATCAGAAAAAGCGAGACTGTCATTAGAAGGAGTGAAACATTTGTTTTTCTAATAATGTCATTTAATTCATATGCCCGGACCTCATATAGATTGCTAATACAGTTCAGGTACATTACATTCCTCCCTGTGTTGTGAATGCTTGTATTTTTGGCCCTCCTGTAAATTAAATAAAGGAAATGTGACTTTGTCTTTAGACATGAAGATTCCGTGACATTTCAGTAACATTGCTTCAGATTCCTCAACATTTCATGTGACATTCAGAGGCTGTGTCCCAAATGGCGCCCTATTCCCTTTATAGTGCAATACTTTTGACCAGGGCCCATGGGGACCTACAGCGCATTCGGAAAGTATTCAGACTCCTCGGCTTTTCCACATTTTGTTACGTTACAGCCTTATTCTAAAATTGATGACATTTGTTTTACATTTACATTTTAGTCATTTAGCAGACGCTCTTATCCAGAGCGACTTACAGTAGAGTGCATACATTTTATTACATTTTTTATATTTTAAACATTTTTTTACGTATTACATTTTTTTTACATACTGAGACAAGGATATCCCTACCGGCCAAACCCTCCCTTACCCGGACGACGCTATGCTAATTGTGTGTCGCCCCACGGACCTCCCGGTTGCGGCCGGCTGCGACAGAGCCTGGGCGCGAACCCAGCCCAGCCTGGGCGCGAACCCAGAGACTCTGGTGGAGCAGCTAGCACTGCGATGCAGTGCCCTAGACCACTGCGCCACCCGGGAGGCCACTTCCGGGAGCACCCGGGAGTGTGATCCCAGGAGCTTCATGATGTAGTCACCTGGAATGCATTTCAATTAACAGGTGTGCTTTGTTAAAAGTTAATTAGTGGAATTTCTTTCCTTCTTAATGCGTTTGACCCAATCGGTTGTGTTGTGACAAGGTATGGGTGTATACAGAAGATAGCCCTATTTGGTAAAAGACCAAGTCCATATTATGGCAAGAACAGCTCAAATAAGTAAAGAGAAAGGACAGTCCATCATTACTTTAAGACATGAAGTCAATATGGAAAATGTCAAGAACTTTGAAAGTTTCTTCAAGTGCAGTTGCAAAAAGCAGCAAGCGCTATGATGAAACGGGTTCTCATGAGGACTGCCACAGGAAAGGAAGACCCAGAGTTACTTCTGCTGCAGAGGATAAGTTCATTAGAGTTACCAGTCTCAGAAATCGGCAATTAACTGCACCTCAGATTGCAGCCCAAATAAATGCTTCGCAGAGTTCAATTAACAGACACATCTCAACATCAACTGTTCAGAGGAGATTGCGTGAATCAGGCCTTTGAATTTCTGCAAAGAAACCACTACTAAAGGACACCAATAAGAAGAGTCCAAATTTGAGATTTTTGGTTCCAACGGCTGTGTCTTTGTGAGACAGAGTAGGTGAACGGATGATCTCCGCATGTGTGGTTCCCACCGCCAAGCATGGAGGAGGAGGTGTGATGGTGTGGGGGTGCGTTGCTGGTGACACTGTCAGTGATTTATTTAGAATTCAAGGCACACTTAACCAGCATGGCTAGCACAGCACTCTGCAGCGACACGCCATACCATCTGGTTTGCGCTTAGTGGGACTGTCACAGGACAATGACCCAAAACATACCTCCAGGCTGTGTAAGGGCTATTTGACAAAGAAGGAGAGTGATGAGTGCTGCATCAGATGACCTGTCCTCCACAATCACCCGACCTCAACCCAATTGACATGGTTTGGGATGAGTTGGACTGCAGAGTGTTGGAAAAGCAGCCAACAAGTGCTCGCATATCTGGGAACTCCTTCAAGACTGTTGGAAAAGCATTCCAGGAGACTACAATCACACATAATACCCCATAATGACAAAGTAAAAACTGGTTTTTAGAAGGGTTTGCAAATATGTTCACAATAAAAAACTAAAATATGACATTTACATAAGTATGCAGACCCTTTAGTCAGTACTTTGCTGAAGCACCTTTGGCAGCGATTAACAGCCACGAGTCTTCTTGGGTATGACGCTACAAGCTTGGCACACCTGTATTTGGGGAGTTTCTCCCATTTTTCTGTGCAGATTCTCTGAAAAGATGGCGCCGACAGAGATGGTCACCTTGCTTCGCGTTCTTAGGAAACTATGCAGTATTAGTTTTTTTTAATGTATTATTTCTTACACTGTTACCCCAGGAAATCTTAAGTCTTATTACATACAGCCGGGAAGAACTATTGGATATAAGAGCAACGTCAACTTACCAACATTACGACCAGGAATATGACTTTCCTGAGGCAGATTCTCTGTTTGGACCACCACCCAGGACAATGGATCGGATCCCAGTAGGGATCCTATTTCAGGGGCTGAGTCACTGGCTTACTGGTGCTCTTCCATGCCGTCCCTAGGAGGGGTGCGTCACTTGAGTGGGTTGAGTCACTGACGTGATCTTTCTGTCTGGGTTGGTGCCCCCTCCTTGGGTTGTGCCGTGGCGGAGATCTTTGTGGGCTATTCTCGGCCTCAGGATGGTAAGTTGGTGGTTGACAATATCCTTCTAGTGGTGTGGGGGCTGTGCTTTGGCAATGTGGGTGGGGTTATAGCCTGCGTGTTTGGCCCTGTCCGGGGGTGTTGTCGGACGGGGCCACAGTGTCTCCCGACCCCTCCTGTCTCAGCCTCCAGTATTTATGCTGCAGTAGTTTATGTGTCGGCGTGCTAGGGTCAGTCTGTTATATCTGGAGTACTTCTCCTGTCTTATCTGGTGTCCTGTGTGAATTTAAGTATGCTCTCTCTAATTCTTTCTCTCTCTCGGAGGACCTGAGCACTAGGACTGGCTGTGCTGCTGCTCCAGTTTCAACTGTTCTGCCTGCGGCTATGGAACCCTGACCTGTTCACCGGACGTGCTACCTGTCCTGGACCTGCTGTTTTCAACTCTCTAGACAGAAGGAGCGGTAGAGATACTCTGAATGATTGGCTATGAAAAGCCAACTGACATTTACTCCTGAGGTGCTGACCTGTTGCACCCTCGACAACCACTGTGATTATTATTATTTGACCCTGCTGGTCATCTATAAACATTTGAACATCTTGGCAATGTTCTGTTATAATCTCCACCCGGCACAGCCAGAAGAGGACTGGCCACCCCTCATAGCCTGGTTCCTCTCTAGGTTTCTTCCTAGGTTCTGGCCTTTCTAGCCACCGTGCTTCTACACCTACACCTGCATTGCTTGCTGTTTGGGGTTTTAGGCTGGGTTTCTGTACAGCACTTTGAGATATCAGCTGATGTAAGAAGGGCTTTATAAATTGATTTGATTTGATTTAGGCGACCCAAAACAGCGTCGCCGCAGAAGGGACAGACGGAGCGGTCTTCTGGTCAGGCTCCGTAGACGGGCACATCGCTCACCGCTCCCGAGTATACTACTCGCCAACGTCCAGTCTCTTGACAACAAGGTAGAGGAAATTGGAGCAAGGGTTGCCTTCCAGAGAGCCATCAGAGATTGTAACATTCTCTGTTTCACGGAGACATGACTCACTCGGGATACCTTATCAGAGTCGGTACAGCCACCCGGTTTCTTCACGCATCGCGCCCACAGAAACATGCCTCACTCGGGATACCTTATCAGAGTCGGTACAGCCACCCGGTTTCTTCACGCATCGCGCCCACAGAAACAAACATCTTTCTGGTAAGAAGAAGGGCGGGGCTGTATGACTTATAATTAACCAATCATGGTGTGATCATAACAACATACAGGAACTCAAGTCCTTTGTTCACCTGACCTAGACTTCCTTACAATCAAATGCCGACCGCATTATCTACCAAGAGAATTCTCTTCGATTATAATCACAGCCGTGTATATCCCCCCCCCCAAGCAGACACCTCAACGGCCCTGAAATAACTTTATTGGACTCTATGTAAACTGGAAACCACATATCCTGAGGGTGCATTTATTTTAGCTGTGGATTTTAACAAGGCTAATCTGAAAACAAGGCTCCCTAAATTTTATCAGCATATCGAATGCGTGATCTGCGCTGGCAAAATTCTGGATCATTGCTACTCTAACTTCCACGACGCATACAAAGCCCTACCTCGCCGTCCTTTCGGCGACCACGACTCCATTTTGTTGCTCCCAGCCTATAGACAGAAATTAAAACAGGAAACAGTTCAACACTGGTCCGACCAATCTGATTCCACGCGTCAAGATTTCTTCGATCACGTGGACTGGGATATGTTCCGGATAGCCTCAGACAACAACATTGATGTATATGCTGATTTGGTGAGCGAGGTTATTAGCAAGTGCATCGGTGATGTTGTACCCACGGTGACTATTAAAACCTTCCCCAACCAAAAACAGTGGATTGATGGCAGCATTCGCTCAAAACTGAAAGCGCGAACCACTGCTTTTAATCATGGCAAGGCGACCGGAAACATGACCGAATACAAACAGTGTAGCTATTCCCTCCGCAAGGCAATCAAACAAGCTAAGCGTCAGTATAGAGACAAAGTAGAGTCCCAATTCAACGGCTCAGACATGAGACGTATGTGCAGGGTCTACAGTCAATCACGGATTACAAAAAGAAAACCAGCCCCGTCGCGGACACTGACGTCTTGCTCCCAGACAAACTAAACAACTTCTTTGCTCACTTTGAGGACAATACAGTGACACTGACACGGCCTGCTACCAAAACCTGGGGGCTCTCCTTCACTGCAGCCAACGTGAGTAAAACATTTAAACGTGTTTAACCTCGCAAGGCTGCATCCCTAGCCGCGTCCTCAGAGCATGCACAAACCAGCTGGCTGGTGTGTTTACAGATATATTCAATAAATCCCTATCCCAGTCCGCTGTTCTCACAAGCTTCAAGAGAGCCACCATTGTTCCTGTTCCCAAGAAAGCTAAGGTAACTGACCTAAACAACTATCACCCCGTAGCACTCACTTCCATCATCATGAAGTGCTTTGAGAGACTAGTCAAGGATCATATCACCTCCACCCTACCTGACACCCTAGACCCACTCCAATTTGCTTATCGCCCCAATAGGTCCACAGACGACGCAATCACACTGCACACTGCCCTACCCCATCTGGACAAGATGAATACCTATGAAAGAATGCTGTTCATCGATTACAGCTCAGCATTTAACACCATAGTAACCTCTAAACTCGTCATTAAGCTCGAGACCCTGGGTCTTGACCCCGCCCTGTGCAACCGGGACCTGGACTTTCTGACGGGACGCCCCCAGGTGGAAACAACATCTCCACCCCGCTGATCCTCAACACTGGGGCCCCACAAGGGTGCGTTCTCAGCCCTCTCCTGTACTCCCTGTTCACCCATGACTGCGTGGCCATGCACGCCTCCAACTCAATCATCAAGTTTGCAGACGACACTAGAGTGGTAGGCTTGTTTACCAACAACGACGAGACAGCCTACAGGGAGCAGGTGAGGGCCCTCGGAGTGTGGTGTCAGGAAAATAACCTCGCACTCAACGTCAACAAAACAAAGGAGATGATCCTGAACTTCAGGGATCAGCAGAGGGAGCACCCCCCATCCACATCGACGGGACAGTAGTGAAGAAGGTGGAAAGTTAAGTTCCTCGGCATACACATCACGGACAAACTGAATTGTTCCACCCACACAGACAGCGTGGTGAAGATAGCGCAGCAGCGCCTCTTCAACCTCAGGAGGCTGAAAAAATTTGGCTTGTCACCAAAACCTTTTACAAATGCACAATCAAGAGCATCCTGTCGGGCTGTATCACCGCCTGGTATGGCAACTGCTCCGCCCACAACCGTAAGGCTCTCCAGAGGGTAGTGAGGTCTGCACAACACATCACCGGGGGCAAAACACCTGCCCTCCAGGACACCTACACCACCTGATGTCACAGGAAGGCCAAAAAGATCATCAAGGACAATAACCACCCGAGCCACTGCCTGTTGAAAACACGAAAACACGAACTTGACTAAACTAACAAAACAACAAACGGTGTAGACAGACCTGGACGACGAACTCACATAAACACGAAGAACGCACGAACAGGGAAAATAGCCTACACATAAAAATGACGATGAACAAAACAAACCGAACAGTCCCGTATGGTGCGACAAACACAGACACAGGAGACAACCACCCACAACGAACACTGTGAAACAACCTACCTAAATATGACTCTTAATTAGAGGAACGCCAAACACCTGCCTCTAATTAAGAGCCATACCAGGCAACCCATAAACCAACATAGAAACAGAAAACATAGAATGCCCACCCAAACTCACGTCCTGACCAACTAACACATACAACAAACTAACAGAAATAGGTCAGGAACGTGACAGTGATTGAAGTTTACATACACTTATGTTGGAGTCATTAAAACTCGCTTTTTCAACCACTCCACAAATTTCTTGTTAACAAACTATAGTTTTGGTAAGTCGGTTAGGAAATCTACTTTGTGCATGACACAAGTACTTTTTCCAACAATTGTTTACAGACAGATTAGTTCACTTATAATTCACTGTATCACAATTCCAGTGAGTCATACGTTTACATACACTAAGTTGACTGTGCCTTTAAACAGCTTTGACAATTCCAGAAAATGATGTCAGGACTTTAGAAGCTTCTGATTTAAGGCAATGATTTGATTTGAGTCAATTGGAGGTGCACCTGTGGATGTATTTCAAGGCCTACCTTCAAACTCAGTGCCTCTTTGCTTGACATCATGGGAAAATCAAAGGAAATCAGCCAAGACCTCAGAAAAAAATGGTAGACCTCCACAAGTCTGGTTCATCCTTGGGAGCAATTTCCAAATGCCTGAAGTTACCACGTTCATATGTACAAACAATAGTACACAAGTATAAACACCATGGGACCACACAGCCGTCATATCGCTCAGGAAGGAGAAGCGTTCTGTGTCCTAGAGATGAACATACTTTGGTGCGAAAAGTGCAAATCAATGCCAGAACAACAGCAAAGGACCTTGTGAAGATGCTGGAGGAAACAGGTACATAAGTATCTATATCCACAGTAAAACGAGTCCTACATCGACATAACCTGAAAGGCCGCTCAGCAAGGAAGAAGCCACTGCTCCAAAACAGCCATAAAAAGACAGACTACGGTTTGCAACTGCACATGGAGACAAAGATCGTACTTTTTGTAGAGATATCCTCTGGTCTGATGAAACAAAAATAGAACTGTTTGAACATAATGACCATCATTATGTTTGGAGGAAAAAGCCGAAGAACACCATCCCATCCGTGAAGCACGGGGGTGGCAGCATCATGTTGTGGGAGTGCTTTGCTGCAGGCGGGACTGGTGCACTTCACAAAATAGATGGCATCATGAGGTAGGAAAATGATGTGAATATATTGAAGCAACATCTCAAGACATCAGTCAGGAAGTTAAAGCTTGGTTGCAAATGGGTCTCCCAAATGGACAATGACCCCAAGCATACTTCCAAAGCTGTGGCAAAATGGCTTAAGGACAACAAAGTCAAGGTATTGGAGTATCCATCACAAAGTCCTGACCTCAATCCTATAGAAAATTTGTGGGCAGAACTGAAAAAGTGTGTGCGAACAAGGAGGCCTACAAACCTGACTCAGTTACACCTATTCTGTCAGGAGGAATGGGCCAAAATTCACCCAAGTTATTGTGGGAAGCTTATGGTAGGCTACCCGAAACCTTTGACCCAAGTTAAACAATTGAAAGGCAATGCTACCAAATACTAATTGAGTGTATGTAAACTTCTGACCCACTGGGAATGTGATGAAAGAAATAAAAGCTGAAATAAGTAATTCTCTCTACTATTATTCTGACATTTCACATCCTTAAAATAAAGTGGTGATCCTAACTGACCTAAGACAGGGAATTTTTACTAGGATTAAATGTCAGAAATTGTGAAAAACTGAGTTTAAATGTATTTGGCTAAGGTGTATGCAAACTTCCGACTTCAAATGTATAGGGACAGATCCAGATTCAGAGACATTTCTCTCCCTCACCTTGTCCTGCAGGTCTAGAGCGCAGCCTCCCTTGATGAGTCCGTCTATGATATCACTGTTCCCCACCATGGCTGCTCGGTGGAGGGCTGTCTGGTGGCCCTGTGATGACAGAAGGACATGGGCCTGGGCTGCCTCCCTGTCACTCATCACTGCTCACTACTGTCAACACAACACACAGAATACTAACGTTTAACACACACGTGTACTTATGGACGCACACACACATGCATACACACGCACACAAATGCATGCACGCACGAGCACACACATCACTAATGTGCAACCCAACACGCAACATACATTACACACTGAGGTTAAAATGATGTCAACTCTATCTCAATCACAAAAATAGTGCATCAACCTCCAACACGCAATCTAAGATAAAAAGCCATTCATCTCTATGTACCAAATGAAGTCTGGTATGATCACGTAAAGATAGTGTAATGGGATGAAAAACTCATCTGGGAAACAAAAACATGATCTAATAGGGAATATTGTCTGATGTATCAGATCATCAAGAATGATTTCACTCTTTAAAAAAATAACATCAAGGACAATATCTGATGGTCGATATGATGAAAATAGTTCAAATCTAATGGTCAATATTTTGATCTGATCTGAAAGCATTGTCTTACCTCATCCAGAATGTCCGTGTTCCAGCAGGATGTATCCCAATCCCAGATTGCCCCTTTAAAAAGGTCAGGGTGCAACAGCCGATGATTGATGTGGTCAATCCAAAAACGTATTATAAAAAATATATAATATGCCCTCTCCTTACAAAAGGCATTACAGCATTGTAGTAGGCAAATAAACATGGACTGAAATGAGCGCAGCTAGACTGTAAACTGCAAATAGTCACTCACACTCATACAACTATAATCTGCTGCTCTCGGACAGAGTGCCGCTGTGTGTGCATGCGTGTGCGAGCGTGTGCACATCCACTTGCATATGTACGTGGTCATGTGTGTATGCCAGCCAGTATGTGCATTGGTGAGTATGTATTTATGTGTGTGTGTGTGTGTTGGCGGGTCTGTGTGTGTGTACATACGTATGTGTGTGCCAGCCGGCAGAATTAAAGGCAGTAAACAACCCCATGTATAATCCACAGGGGGGAAGCGGAGGGGATCCTGTTATCTGTTACAGATAAAGGCTGGGAGTGGAGCACAGAGCAGACAGGGAGCAGAAAGGGTTAAACCCTGCCATAATACTACCACACAACTGCTCTGCCTCCAGACCACCCAGGAGAATAAGCTATAGGCACAGAAGTGAATTGTATGATCGCTATGGTTATAAACCTGTCGGGATTGTAAAATGACAGGGTAAAATAGATTGCTATTACGCACAGTGTTTCCTCATCTACCATTTGACTCGCCCCTGTCACTCCAATGTGTTTCAAATGGCACCCTATTCCCTTTACTGTGCATGGGATCTGTATAAAAAAAGAAATGAGTGCACTATAAAGGGAATAAGGTGTAATTTGGGATGCAACGCAAGTTTCCCCCCTTGGCTTAAACCCTAATTAAAATTATTCTCACTCTGCATCTGTCCTCCCTCCACCTTGGACTATTAGGAGACACCTCCTGGTTTCATTTTTTCTCCTCTCCCTCTATCCCCCTTCCTATATTGCCTCTCTATCCATCACCCAGTCAGTCAGAGAGTGTGAACAATGTGTGCATCAGATCAGTGCACAAGTGAGATTTACACCACAGAGACAGAGCTATGACAGCAACACAGTGAGATATCCATCCATTTAACAAAGGCTTGATGGTAAAGTCTTCCAGTACAGCTAGACAGCTCGACAGTACAGTCAGAGAGGCAGGCAGAGGAGAGGAAAGGCAGTGACCCTGCTATGTGGCTTTAGCTGCCCTGCTCCAGATGTTGACTTCCTACCACTGCAGCTGTACACCGGGATGGACAGATGGAGGAAGGTTGAACTGGTTTCTGCTTGCTTTGCTGAATGCCTGGAGTATGTTGTTCTAGTTATTTCGTACAACAAACTGAGTGAAAAGTCTGCCCAGCTGATGTGAGAAGTGTATTCCACAGTCATATTGTCTTTTGCCTTAACATTAGTAGCGGATTTGGTTTGGGGTGCCGAGATACGGTATGAAAGTGATGCGTAGTTTTCCATGAAATAGTCGTAGTTTTTTACTTTTGTAGGTTTTTTAAATGGTCTTCAATGAGCAAAAATGTCATAAAAGGCATCTGGCAGAAATGTGATGATATAATCGTCAAGCCACTCAAAAGATGAGGGGACAGGACCCAGAGGTATGACATGGGACAAAGTCACTTGCACATCGTGTTACATTTTTATGTAAAAACCTAAGAATTTGTCACAGGAAATGCAACCTTGGTGATGGCTACTTTGTAGACTCGGACCAGCTCCGCAACGCTGTCACTTTCCATTGGAAGACACGCAGAGTTACTGCAAAGCCTTATGGAGGGACTCCATACCCTGGCAGAACGCCATGGCCATGCATTCAATACATTGCTGGAGCAATTCCGCGGATTCCCTACTAGGCAGCAAGTAACAATAAACCCTCAGACTCTTAGCAACCCCACCATCAGCTGCGATTGTTCCCAGCCTACGCCGGTGTCCCGAGAACTTCGCTTACCACCTCCGGAGCGCTACGCTGGAGATTCTGGAACCTGCCAGGCGTTTTTCTCCCAGTGCTCCCTCATCTTCGAGGTGCAGCCTTCTTCGTTCCCCTCGGACCGCTCAAAGATAGCGTACTTGATAACGCTGATGTCCGGGAGGGCACTCGCCTGGGCTACAGCGATGTGGGAGCAAGAGTCCACCGTTTGCCTCAGTCTGGATGAGTTTGTGGAGGAGGTACATAAAGTGTTCGATTCTCCGTTGTCCGGGAGAGAGGCTGCTTGTAAGCTGCTCTAACTACGTCAAGACTCCCGTAGTGTGGCAGACTACGCAGTGGATTTTCGCACGTTGGCTGCTGAGTTCGCCTGGAACCCGGAAGCCTTGTTCCTTCACGGATTATCGGAGGTGATTAAAGACGAGCTCACAGCTCGGGAGCTGCCCATGGACCTCAACTCCCTCATAGCCTTGACAATCCGGATCGATGGGCGGTTACGGGAACGTAGGAGGGAGATGGGGTCTGTTCCTTGTTGCTCTCTCTCGTCCATGAATTCCATCTCGCCTCTGATGAATCCCGGGAATCCCCGAAGTCTACTTTTCCAAGAGAATCCGGTGTCACCCGAGTTTATGGACACTGCCCTGGTGTTGGAGCTGGGTATCTCCACTCAAGCCCTTTCCATCCCAATCGATGTCAGAGTGATGGATGGGCGCTCTATTGGCAGAGTCACCCACAATTCGGTTCCTATCAACCTGCGAGTGTCAGGCAACCACAGTTAGTCTATGCAGTTTCTGCTCCTGGAGTCTCCTCATGTACCCATCGTTTTGGGGTTTTCATGGCTACAGAGGCACAACCCCCTAACTGACTGGACTACAGGTTCCATCATGAGTTGGAGTTGGAGTCCGTTTTGCCATGCACATTGACTGAAGTCGGCACAGCCTGCCACGGGACATCTCCCTGCGGGATAACGCCTCGGATCTCTCCGCCATTCCCGCAGAGAACAAGGACTTACGGGGGGTTTTCAAATCTGCCCGCGCCACATCTCTTCCTCCGCTTTGGCTCTACGACTGTACTATCGACCTTCTCCTGGGCACTGCAACGACTCGGGAGTGACTTTATTCCCTGTCGGGTCCGGAGACCAGAGTGATGGAAGGTTATATTGAGGACTTTCTCGCTGCAGGGATTATGCATCTATCTGCCTCCCCCGCTGGTGCAGGGTTCTTCTTTGTGGAGAAGGACAAGACACTGCGTCCGTGTATCGACTACAGGGGTCTTAATGGCATTACGGTTATAAACCGTTACCCGCTACCGCTTATCTCCTCGGCTTTTGAGCATTTCCAGGGGGCGGCCATCTTCTCCAAGTTGGACCTTTGAAACGCCTACCATCTGGTTCGGATACCGGAAGGAGACGAGTGGAAGACAGCCTTTAACATGGCTAGCGGGCACTACGAGTACCTGGTGATGCCGTTCGGACTGACAAACACTCCAGCAGTGTTCCTGGTCAATGATGTGCTCCGTTACATGTTGGACCGATTTGTTTGTCTACCTCTACAACATCCTCATTTTTTCCCGATAAGCTCAAGAGCACGTACTACATGTCCGACAGGTCCTCCGGTGTCTCCTGGAGATCCAGCTTTTCGTGAAGGCGGAGAAATGTGAGTTTCATCGCTCCACCATCTCCTTCCTAGGGTACGTCATCGCTGCAGGGAGTATTCAGACGGACCCTGAGAAGGTGAGAGCAGTGGTGGATTGGCCTCAACCCACATCCAGAATGCATTGCAACGTTTCCTGGGGTTTGCTCATTTCTACCGTTGTTTCATCCGGGGTTACAACACCCTTGCATCCCCCCTCTCTGCACTCACCTCTCCCAAGATTTTGTTCATATGGTCTCCAGCAGCTGACCGGGCGTTCTCAGACTTCAAGCAGCGATTCACTACAGCTCCCATCTTAAAACTTCTCTAGGATAGGGGGCAGCATTTTCACGTTTGGATGAAAAGCATACCCAAATAGATTTGGATAGAAAACACTCTAAGTTTCTAAAACTGTTTGAATCATGTCTGTGAGTATAACAGAACTTATTTAGCAGGTGAAACCCCGAGGACAAACCATTCAGATTTTGTTTTTGAGGTCACTCTCTTTTCAGTGAGATTTGATTGGGAATCCAGAATTCTAAGGGACCTTCTTGCAGTTCCTATCGCTTCCACTGGATGTCAACAGTCTTTAGAAATTGGTTGAGGGTTTTTCCTTTGTGTAATGAAGAAGTAGCCCTGTTCAGAACGAGGGTCGAGTGAAGTGTACTGTTTGTTAGAGGCGCATAACCAGTGTCACGCCCTGGCCTTAGTATTCTTTGTTTACTTTATTATTTTTAGTTAGGTCAGGGTGTGACATGGGTATTCATGTGGGTTTTGTAGTGTCCAGGGTGATTGTAAGGTTTAGGGGGTTTATTTAGAGTAGTTGGGTTTATGTTTAGTATAGTTGTCTAGCTGTGTCTATGTTGTGTGTAGTTGTCTAGGAAAGTCTATGGTTGCCTGAATGGGTTCCCAATTAGAGACAGCTGGTTTCTGTTGTCTCTGATTGGAAGCCATATTTAGGGTAGCCACAGGCTTTAGTTTGTTGTGGGGAATTGTCTATGTTGAACGTTTGTAGCCTGTGTGTGTGCACTACGTTTATAGCTTCACGGTCGTTTGTTGTTTTGTTCGTTTGTAAGTGTTTTTGTTTCGTTTTGCCTTCTTCAATAATAAAGGAAGATGGCTTATTTTCCACATGCTGCGTTTTGGTCCGTCTCACTCCCACACGATCGTGACAACCAGAAAGCATGCTACAGTTTGTTTTAATCCTGTATTGAACACAGATCATCTCGTCTTCAATTTTATCGATTATTTACGTAAAAAAATACCTAAAGTTGTATTACAAAAATAGTTTGAAATATTTTGGCAAAGTTTACAGGTAACCTTTGAGATATTTTGTAGCCACGTTGAGCAAGTTGGAACCGGTGTTTTTCTGGATCAAACGCGCCAAATAAATAGACATTTTGGATATATATCGACGGAATTAATCGAACAAAAGGACCATTTGTGATGTTTATGGGACATATTGGAGTGCCAACAACAGAAGGTCATCAAAGGTAAGGCATGAATTATATTTTTATTTCTGCGTTTTGTGTCGCGCCTGCAGGGTTGAAATATGCTTCTCTCTCTTTGTTTACAATGGTGCTATTCTCAGATAATAGCATCGTTTGCTTTCGCCGAAAAGCCTATTTGAATTCTGACATGTTGGCTGGATTCACAACCAGTGTAGCTTTAATTTGGTATCTTTCATGTGTGATTTAATGAAAGTTGGATTTTTATAGTAATTTATTTGAATTTGGCGTGCTGCATTTTCTCTGGCTTTTGGCCAAGTGAGACAATAGCGTCCCGCCTAAACTCAGATTTTTGGATGTAAATATGAACTTTACCGAACAAAACATACATGTATTGTGTAACATGAAGTCCTATGAGTGTCATCTGATGAAGATCACCAAAGGTTAGTGATTAATTTTATCTCTATTTCTGCTTTTTGTTACTCCTCTCTTTGGCTGGAAAAATGGCTGTGTTTTTCTGTGGCTATGTACTGACCTAACATAATCGCAAGGTGTGCTTTCGCCGTAAATCCTTTTTGAAATCAGACACTGTGGCTGGATTAACGAGAGGTTTATCTTTAAAATGGTGTATAATACTTGTATGTTTGAGGAATTTTAATTATGAGATTTCTGTTGTTTTGAATTTGGCGCCCTGCAATTTCACTGGCTGTTGGTTAGGTGGGACTCTCCGTCCCACATATCCCAGAGAAGTTAATACATCCGGACCCGTCCCGTCAGCTCGTGGTGGAGGTTGACACCTCGGACGTCAGAGTGGGGGCTGTCATGTCCCAGCGTTCTGCCCAGGACCAGAAGCTGAATCCCTGCGCTTTCCTTTCCCATCGTCTCAACCCTGCTAAATGGAACTATGACGTGGGAAATCGTGAATTACTAGCAGTTAAGATGGCATTGTAGGAGTGAATGGCACTGGTTAGAAGGGGAGGAACATCCATTCTTGGTGTGAATGGACCATAAGAACCTGAAATATCGCCGCACCGCCAAGCACCTCAAATCCAGGCAGTGCCCTGTTATTCAACTGGTTTCACTGCCTCCTACCACCCGGGGTCCAAAGGGGGGGGGGGGGGGGCACCCAACCAACCGGATGTTTGTCCCGGACTCTGCCCATGCTCCAGTCCTGGAATGGGCACATTCCTCGAGACTCACGTGTCATCCTGGCTCCCGTCGGACCTTGGCTTTCGTCCGACAACGTTTTTGGTGGCCCACCATGGTTCCTGACGTCTCCGCTTTCATTGCCGCATGCACTGTGTGTGCGCAGAACAAGACTCCGACGCAAGCTCCGGCTGGCCTCCTTCAACTACTCCCTGTTCCTCACCACACCTGGTCCTATATGTCCTTGGACTTCGTCACGGGTGACCCTCCGTCACATGGCAACATCACCATCCTTATGGTGGTTAGGTATCCCATTTTCTCCCCCTTCCTAAGTTGCCCTCAGCTAAGGAGACGGCCCAGCTCATGGTGCAGCATGTCTTCCGGATCCATGGACTTCCGGTCGACATGGTTTCCAATCACGGTCCTCAGTTCTCATCCCGTTTCTGGAAGGCATTCTGCACCCTCATTGGGTCGTCGGCCAGCCTGTCCTCTGGTTTTCATCTCCAGTCTAATGGCCAGTCAGAGGGAGCCAATCAGGACCTGGAGACGACACTTTGCTGACTTGTCTCCACCAATACCACCACATGGAGCCAGCAACTAGTGTGGGTTTATATGCCCGCAACACCCTTCCCTGTTCTACTACTGGTCTCTCGCCTTTTTAGTGTTCCCTGGGATATCAGCCCCCGCTCTTCCCGGATCAAGAGGAAGAGGTCAGCATACCTTCTGCCCAGATGTTCGTCCATTGCTGTCGTCATACCTGGAAGAGATTCCAGGCTGGTCTTCTCAAGACCTCCAGGTATCGACAACAGGCGGACCGCCATCATTTTGGGCAGAGGGTATGGCTTTCCACTCTGCATCTGCCCATCCAAGTGATGTTCCGCAGACTTTCTCCCCGTATTATCGGCCCTTTCCCCATCTCTAAGGTCCTTAGCCCCTCTGCTGTTTGCCTTCTGTTGCCATCCGTTGTACATGGTGAGGCGCTTACTGAGTGTACGACCTCGAGGCAGGGGATTCCAGTACCTGGTTGACTGGGAGGGCTATGGCTTGGAGTAGAGGTGTTGCGTCCCCGCCAGGAATATCCTGGACCCAGTCCTCATTACAGACGTCTGCCAGCGACACCCCGGTCAATAAGGTATGTCCCAGGGTAGGACACCAGGTGGCGCCCCTAGAGGGGAGGGTCCTGTCAAACCCTGATCTGTTTCATCTGTCTTGTGATTGTCTCCAACCCCCAACAGGTGTCTCCCATTACCTAATGTGTATTTATACCTGTGGTTTCTGTTTGTCTGTTGCCAGTTCGTTTTGTCCCGTCAAGTCCTACCAGCGTGTTCCCGTGTACTATCCACCTCCTGTGTCTGCATCTGGGTCTTAGCCTGAGCCGTGATAGTCAGTCAGATTAAAGATGGTTGCCAGGGAGCATCTGTAATCTGTGGTTCCTTTGATCCTCAGAAAGCCTATATGGTCTTAATCAGGGGGTTGTGTTGTGTGTACGTACAACAAAGCACCCTTCAGCTCGGCTTATCCTTGTTCCTCCTTCAGTAAGGTTTCTTAGAACAACCACATCAGAGATATTCTAAAATTCTGATCTCACATATCCTATTAGATTACCTGAATTTCTGGAACACCTGGGAATGTTTGGTAAGGTACCAGAATTTTGCCACCCATTTTGCCACCCACTTTTTCTCTGTGAAAAGGAGAGGGTTTTACATTCATCAAACCCCCAAACTATCTCCGTCTCTGGGCCCCAGTGTTCATAGTGGTGGTGCTGTTTCTCATCCCAGTCTCTGGGACCACCAGTTGTTTCACCCATTTAATCTATTCGAACACTAGGATCAAGGGTTGTGGTAGAAGACTGAGTTGATAATATAAACATGAATGAGTCTTTCCTTCTAGAGAAATTAACAGTGTACACTCTGCTGTCCGACTGTAACAAAGCTTGAAATGTCCACTCCCAAGCCAAAGAATTGCTAGCTTTTAGATGGTGCAGCTGGCTAAAACACTGTCTAGAGGGTGGTCGCGGGTTTGTGAGACAGAGGATCTGATAGCAAGTACCGGTAAAGACGCTATAGAGTTCAGCAAGTAGCTATACAGTTAAGCCTGTTACATGAGTCTTAGTATTCTCTGTCTAGCTCTCTAGGTGAGCTGGACATATACAATCATTTGGGGGTGCTTATATTTGTCCTGTTACACACAAGTGTGTAATGGAAATATATTTCTTGCATATTCATACTCCCCCGGAGACACGGGCAGGCAGTGCGGTCATCGTTTTACAGCGTAGCTGGAGCAATTAGGGTTAACCGCCTTGCTCAAGGGCACAGCAACAGAGTTTTGTACATTTTCGGATCTGGTATTCGAACCAGCAATCTTTTGGTAATTGGCCCAGCGCTCTAACCTCGAGGATACTTTTCGCCCCTAATAATCAGTATAAAGCTTCCTATCACAATGTAACCACTATCAACTCTGGAGTGATTGGTTATGATGGCAGATGAAATGAAATAGGTTTAAAGCAAATGACTGGGAGAAAAGCTGCTTTCATTGAACGCATGCACAGCTATTAGCCTGGGTAAGCATTTGCTATCACTGTCTCCACTAAGCAATTGAGAAGAGTCTTTCATAAAAGATTAGTGAAGACTTCACTGAGCTTTTGAAAATATGTTAATGCAGCATTAAGATCATATAGGGAGAGATGACACAACCCCCCCCCCCCCCCCCCCCCCCCACACACACACACACACACACACACACACACACACTGAGGTCATTCACTCTCCTAACACACCTGGTGTCTTACCACGCCAGCCAAGCAGTCCCAGGAGTAGTGTCTGGATGAGGAGGGGAAGACCTTATACTCAGCTCAGTGAACACTAGAGACGAATACAGATTTGCCAAGGGATTGCTATCAGTATCTACACAAATGTGCCAAATTGCATAGGTTACATCAGATAAACACATACAAGTGTTCCGTAATTAACAAAGCTGTGAAATTTGACATAAGATTTTGCAGTATTGAAGTATGTTTGGGCTTAGTAATACTCTATTTTCTTTGCATGTGATTACAAATAGAGGTGGAGTAAGGGTAGGGAAATACTACTTAAACCACAATTCAATAAGTATACTCGGCTTAATTGGTAAACTCAGTGCAGTGCAATCGTCCTGTCCACTTCTCATCCAGCAACTTCTCATCCAGCTCCACAAGTAAACATGTCATTTATAAACACTCCTAAATGAGACAACCTCTATGAATAAAGGATACATAAATACAAAGAATGAACAAACATATACAACATGATTTGTGAGAAGAAAAGCAGTTTACTCACTGTGTCCCTGGACCCCTCGGCGTCAGTGTGTCCTAGAGTTTAACCCAGCTGCTCTGGAGAAGAGCATCAGCTGCATACTTCCTGAGCGAGAGAGCGAGAGAGTGAGCTATCACACTGTCAAGCCAGCATCGTTCTCAGCTGTAGCTCTACTATACCCCTTCCAACCCCACCACTTATTACACCCCAACCGATGCCGTATCACAATGGATTTAGTTTAATCACACGCTTGTATATGTGGAGTGCAATGACAAATTAACACAGACCGGGCGGTACACTTGCCTGTCGTCATTATTGTCTGAGACATCACATTCTCTGCAGCTATCTAGGCAGAGAGTGATGTATCATCGCTCTCAAGGGTAGACTGGGACAAAAATTCAGCCCTGGCATTTTAAGCACACCAGCCACATCACCGTGCGTGATCTCCTGTGTTGTCACTCTGTCTGTCTTTGCTTCTCCTTGTGCTCCCCTGTTAGCACTGTCTGTCTGTCTGTCACTCCTAAGTGTTAATTGTAATTACATATAGAGCCAACATATTAAGAAACTGGCAGTACATCTGTGTCTCTCTGTTTTCTTCCTACCTCCACTGCACTCACCTGTGAGCTGTCTCTGCTAAGCCTAGCATCCTTTCCCACAGCACTGTTACCAGAAGACCAGCGGACCACACTGCCTGAATGAATAAACACATTTATAAGATCAAGAACAAAATGACTGAATAAATGCCTAATAGATGACCATTAGCTGACTATACCTTATAAAAGTTCCTGACTTTCATACATGTGCCCCCCTATCCTAAGGGTTAATTACTATTACATACATAATATGGAGCTAAAATATTAATACCAAACTGGTAGTACATATGTGTCAGTGTGTCTCTCTCTCTCTCTCTGTCTCTTTCCAACCTCCACTGCACTTGACTGCTGCAGCAGCAGCTGAGCTGTCTGCTGCTAAGCCTAGCATCACTGTAACAAGAAGACCAGGGGACCACACTGACAGTACTGAGCCCAAAGCCATAATAAACGATTTTCCATAATAAATCATTTATAACGCATTTACAAACCGTTTGTTCACCATTTATTAGTCATTACTCCCACATTTGTAAATGTTAGTAAGCTAGTTATTCACACAGGTATTTACAGTGCCCTCTGTAAGTGTTGGGACAGTGACACATTTGTTGTCTTGGCTCTGTACTCCAGCACTTTGCATTTGAAATTACACAACATCTCGAAAATGACGGCGACGGCTACAAGTCAAGGCACAGACTACCACACACATCCACATACCACTACTACGAGGGAGAGCAGCTAGAGGGTTTTCTTGAGCAGTCAAAGTGGCCTTTTTCCCCTTCAACAACTCATCACCGGTCCAAGTCACCACCCAGAGTGATCAACAGAATAAAGGACAGAGCCTCAGCCTTTTTAGTAGTTGCTAATTCACAGAGTTCCCACCTCAGGCTAACCTCGACCAGAGATCGCCAAGATCAGCGTCGAACCTCGACCAGAGATCCCCAGGATCAGCATCTGACCTCAACCAAAGATCACCGGGATCAGCGTCGACCTGAGCATGGATCGCCGGTGACAACCGGTCTCACTGCGTCTACACAGCCAGTGTGACGAGATTGATGTGCTCATTGAAGCAGTCCAGAAGATGGAAGGTTCCTACAGTCCACGTGACCACCGTCGGAGTACTTACCTGATGGACACTACCTGTTGTCACCTGAGCATCTCAGCCAGTCCTTCAATAGTTCTCTCCTCTTACAACTGAAAGACGTCTTAGAGGGGGAGTACAAGGACCTGTGCCACCAAGCTGACAAAGAACTTGATGACATCATCTCAGAGATCGTCATGCAACAGATACTACACCAGAAGTGCCAGAATTAGGTTCTGCAGTGCCAGTGTGACCAGCTCATTAATGCCAGATGTCGAAAGATTATTATAAAAAAATATATATTTAACCTTTATTTAACTAGGCAAGTCAGTTAAAAACAAATTCTTATTTACAATGATGGCCTACCCCAGCCAAACCCAGACGACGCTGGGCCAATTGTGCACCGCCCACGGCCAGATGTGATGCAGCCTGGATTCGAACCAGGGACTGCAGTGATGCCTCTTGCACTGAGACCCTACCACTGTGCTCCAGCTGACCCCAGCCGTGCAGATCTAGCCTGTTCCAACAATGGAGCTCAAGTTAGTAGTGGGGCCTACTACACCGGCTCCTGCCATGGAGCTTCAGCTCGCCACTCCCACAACTGTGCTTCAACCAGCTCCTGTCACAGAGTCTCCACTGGTTCCCACAGTTGTGCCATCTCCAGTGACAGAGGTTCTAGCGACCCCTGTTCTGGACCCAAGATTTATCCCTACCTCCTTGCCTATTCGCGAGCAGGAAGATCTACAGCCTTCTTCAGGGATGGAGGAGATACCAGAGTTCATCCTGAGGGAGAACGCTACACCTACTCCAGCTGACACCTCTGGATGTCAGTTGGTCCATAATGCGGGAGCCCTGTCTGTAGTTGCTGAAGGCGCCATGACCAGCCCTGCCACTCAGACCTCTCTGGTGGGATCTGCCTACTCCTACCTTCGACATACAGCCTACTTGCTCTCCAAAGATGTCTCCCTGCTCCTCCCTAGGAGCCCCCTCCAGTCTCTGCTGCAGTGGCTCGGTCAGTATCTGCTGTCCAGGCCCTGTCAGTCCCTGCCTGGTGGAACCTGCCGGTCTCAGCCCTGGGGTTCTTGCTAGCCCCTCCAAACTGTTTCCTGCTAGTTTCAGCCTTGGGAGACCCTCCTGACGTCCCTGTGGGGAACCCTCCTGACGTCCCTGTGGGGAACCCTCCTGACGTCCCCGTGGGGGACCCTCCTGACTGAGGTGTTCAGTGTTCTTTCGTAGGAGACACTTCACCTTTTGCCCTACTAGGTCCTAAGTCTATAGCTCCAGGAGGTCAAGAGTATCTTAGCCCTGAGTTCCCTGATTCCCTAGTGGCTTCACAGTTTCCGGCTAAGCAGGGTCCCCCGTCCCCTGGTGTCCTCAGCTGACACCTTGCCAGGGGTAGATAGGACTCCTGCTCCTCCCCTGGGACATCGTACAAGCCCTCACCATTGAGGTACTCCTGTTGCCTGTTCCTGGGCAGCGGGGGCAGCCCATTCCAGAACTGCTTCACAATCTGCACTGGCAATACTAGTTTCAGTCGCCTTGGTCTGTTGACCACAAGAACCTTTGTGATGGGGTGGCCAGGTTCATCAAAAGACAGGCCTTCTTTTGTACCAGTCACCCGTCTGGTCTACATTTCTGCCTCTGTGGATGACCACAAGTATTCATATCATTCCTCTCAGTGACTGTCTGCCCTTGCTGCCCTTTGTTTTTGATTTCAAAACTGTACAACAACTTTTAGGGCGGTTATTAAAATGGCCAGCTTCAGTTAGCTGATTCTAGCCATCCTTTATGGTTAGTTCTAGTCGGGCAGCTTAGTCTCCTATTCAGAGGACCCCCACTTTTGTTAGTGTCTTCTTGGTCAGGGTGACGCCAAATACTTATCACCACACCTCGTTCAGCCTATCAGCAGCCTTGATTCCTGCAACTTCAGTTTCAGTTGGTCTATGTCCCAGCACGCTGGGCGTTCAGAAACGTGCTTTCCACATCCTGATGAGCACTTCCACAGTTTTCCCTTCTGCTGAACTTATCCTCCTGTGGACTGAATCCATGTATGTCTGATGTTGAATTGTGCGTGCATCTAAACGACCACATAGTCAATGTCAGTTCTCACTGGACATGATTCTCAGTTATCTGAACCATGAGTGGTTAGATGTGAATGTGGACATCTTCTTCCGTTAAACTCCCTTAACCTGGACATCCGCCTCATCCTTGTTCTGCTTGGACATTCTCAAGTGGTTGCTACCGGCTTTAAACCAGCACCTAAGGTTTCTTATTACATTCATGGTCCTTCGATTCTCTACAACCCTTACCCTACCCATATGTTTCATGTGGTCCGCTGTATATGTATTAAAGTAGTCAAATGTGTAGTATTTGGTCCCATATTCCTAGCATGCAATAATTACATCAAGTTTGTGACTCTACAACCTTGTTGGATGCATTTGCTGTTTGCTTTGGTTGTGTTTCAGATTATTTTGTGCCCAATAGAAATTAATGGTAAATAATGTATTGTGTCATTTTGGAGTCACTTTTACTGCATATATGAATAGAATATGTCTCTAAACACTTCTACATTAATGTGGATGCTACCATGATTCCTGATAGTCCTGAATGAATCATGAATAATGATGAGTGAGAAAGTTACAGACACACAAAGACCAATGGTCATCTACAAGTCATTTATTCAGTGATTTTCTTCTTTGTCTAATAGATGTATTCATTCATTCACTAATGGGCGGGTTACAGAAAACATAAAAAGAAAAGGAGAGAGACTGCAGTTCCTTAATGTTTTGGGAGTATAAGTATCTCTCTCTCCCGCTCTCTCTATTTTCTTCTATTGAATTCAAGATGACACTTTCAGTGTTTCTCATAGAACGATGCCAGGAGTACTTTATGTGGATGCTGATAGATTGCCAGTGTCTGCTTCATTTGACAGTGCAGCTTATGCGTATTTTTCTGCCAAGAAGTGACAGGCCTTAGGCAGGAAATAGGCGGGACTTTCCAGCCTCCAGTGGCGGTGGCTATGTAATGTAATTCGACACCAGAGTCACTTGTTACTACAGCTCATAAACTAAGAGCCACTTGCTGGCTGAAGACTCAGATTCGGGAGAGAATAAACATTGATAAAACAATTTAAATACACAGAGAGTCCCTGAAATGACCTTTCACAGAGGATTATTTAGCTATTATGGATCAATCCAGTGTTTCATGTCTTAAATGGCTATTTACAAGCATTTTGCTACACCCGCAATAACATCTGCTAAACATGTGTATGTGACCAATAAAAGTTGATTTGATGAGCTTGATGGCTATTAGCTTATGTGTTATAAAAGCCAATCTAACAACTTTTAAGGGTATTGCAAGTTGATACCTGTCATATCTGTTCTTCCGAATCCCCCCTTCCATTAGGCCTAAGTAATAATTAAAGTAGAATTTAATACGATATACAGACAAAATATGAATTGGCAGCAGTAGGTTAAATCTGTGTCAGTGTGTGTCTTTGTTTTCTCCCTACCTCGAGTGCACTGGCTTCTGCAGCATCATCTGATCTGTCAATGCGCCTGTATCATTTCTCAGACCAGAACTTTTAGAAAACGAGTTGGTTAATTTCACACATTTAGCAGCGTCAGTCTCAAGAGCCTTTTGTGTCTCTTTTTAGCACCGGCTTTCTGTTTTTTATGATCCATGTTCTGGGCCGACTGATGAGTCTCAGCAGGTCTCTTTGCTGATGTGTGTTTGACTTTGAATGTGAATTTTTGCCTGACCCCTTGCTCAATCAGAAAACCAGGTCGGCCTATTTTGATAGAAGGGGGTTGTCTGCTGATCAGGCAATTGCTTAAATAAATTATTGAGACAAAAGAGAATAATTAAAAAACATCTTAACAGGCCAGTGGGCAACTGGCCATGTCCCTTTCTTTTGTGATTTCGAAAATATATATTTTTTGTCACTTTTGAATAGTCCACCCAACAAAAATATGTTCCATCTGGCGTTTGCCAGAACTGCCAGATGGCTAATCCACCCATGATCGCTTTGCGTGTCTTTAGAGATTATTTTTTGAATGTATTATTTGAGGATTAGAGAGAAAAGCCTCCTCTCTCAAGACACCCTACTGTGGACTCAGTAAAATCAGAGATTTGCTGCATGCTATACAGTGGGTATCATGGGTATTCACCGCCCTTGAATTTTTCTTACATTTTGTTGCATTACAAAGTGGGATTTAAATAGATACACTTTTTGTCAATTATCTACATAAAACACATGTAAAAGTGAAAGAAAATTGTCACGCCCTGACCGTAGAGATCTTTTTATGTCTCTATTTTGGTTTGGTCAGGGTGTGATTTGGGTGGGCATTCTATGTTCATTTTTCTATGTTTTTTATTTCTTTGTGTTTGGCCCGGGTGTGGTTCTCAATCAGAGGCAGCTGTCTATCATTGTCTCTGATTGAGAACCATACTTAGGTAGCTTTTCCCCCACCAATGCTTTGTGGGTCGTTGTTTTCTGTTTTGTGTTTCTGCACCTGACAGAACTGTTTCGGTTTCGTTCGTTCTCTTTGTTGTTTTGTAATTTGAGTGTTCGGTTTTATTAATAAATCATGAACACTTACCACGCTGCGCTTTGGTCCACTCCTTCATACGACGACCGTTAAAATTCTTCAAATGTTTATAAATTAATACAAATGTAAAAGTTAAAATATGTTGAATATTTTTTACTTTCACAATCACTATGTCAAGGAAATGTATTATTCCTTCTAACAAAAGGTATCTACAGTAGAAGTCGGAAGTTTACATACACTTAGGTTGGAGTCATTAAAACTCGTTTTTCAACCACTCCACAAATTTCTTGTTAACAAACTATAGTTTTGGCAAGTCGGTTAGGACAACTACTTTGTGCATGACACAAGTAATTTTTCGAACAATTGCTTACAAACAGATTATTTCACGTATAACTCACTGCATCACAATTCCAGTGGGTCAGAAGTTTACATACACTAAGTTGACTGTGCCTTTAAACAACTTTGAAAATTCCAGAAGATTATGTCATGGCTTTAGAAGCTTCTGATAGGCTAATTGACATAATTTGAGTCAATTGGAGTTGTACCTTTGGATGTATTTCAAGGCCTACCTTCAAACTCAGTGCCTCTTTGCTTGACATCCTGGGAAATTCAAAGGAAATCAGCCAAGACCTCAGAAAAAAATTGTAGACCGAGCTAATTCCAAATGACTGAAGGTACCACGTTCATCTGTACAAAAAATAGTACACAAGTATAAACACCATGGGACCACACAGCCGTCATACCGCTCAGGAAGGAGACGCGTTCTGTCTCCTAGAGATGAACATACTTTGGTGCAAAAAGTGCAAATCAATCCCAGAACAACAGCAAAGGACCTTGAGAAGATGCTGGAGGAAACCGGTACAAATGTATCTATATCTACAGTAAAACGAGTCCTATATCGACAACCTGAAAGGCCGCTCAGCAAGGAAGAAGCCACTGCTCCAAAACCACCATAAAAAAAAGCCAGACTACGGTTTGCAACTGCACATGGGGTCAAAGATCGTACTTTTTGGAGAAATGTCCTCTGGTCTGATGAAACAAAAATAGAACTGTTTGACCATAATGACCATCGTTATGTTTGGAAGAAAAAGGGGGACGCTTGCAAGCCGAAGAACACCATCCCAACCGTGAAGCACAGGGGTGGCAGCATCATGTTGTCGGGGTGCTTTGCTGCAGGAGGGACTGGTGCACTTCACAAAATAGATGGCATCATGAGGTAGGAAAATTATGTGGATATATTGAAGCAACATCTCAAGACATCAGTCAGGAAGTTAAAGCTTGGTATGCAAATGGATCTCCCAAATGGACAATGACCACAAGCATACTTCCAAAGTTGTGGCAAAATGGCTTAAGGACAACAAAGTCAAGGTATTGGAGTAGCCATCACAAAGCCCTGACCTCAATCCCATATAAAATTTGTGGGCAGAACTGAAAAAGTGTGTGCGAACAAGGAGGCCTACAAACTTGACTCAGTTACACCTATTCTGTCAGGAGGAATGGGCCAAAATTCACCCAATTTATTGTGGGAAGCTTGTGGAAGGCTACCCGAAATGTTTGACCCAAGTAAAAAAAAATTAAAGGCAATGCTACCAAATACTAATTGAGTGTATGTAAACTTCTGACCCACTGAGAATGTGATGAAAGAAATAAAAGCTGAAATAAATAATTCTCTCTACGATAGACATTTCACATTCTTAAAATAAAGTGGTGATCCTAACTAACCTAAGACAGGGAATTTTTACTATGATTAAATTTGAGGAATTGTGAAAAACTGAGTTTAAATGTATTTGGCTAAGGTGTATGCAAACTTCCGACTTCAACTGAATCTGAATTCATGTAAACATAACAGTTTTGAAAACATAGCACTTTTTTCCTAGACAAGCTGTCTTAGCACAACTTAACCCTGGTATGGGGTAAATTGAGCATAGGGACAGGGTAAGTTCATCCGCCTTGGGGTAAGTGGGTGATGGTGTCCTATGACAGTGGGATATGGTGCTGGTAGGTCAAAGTTTAATTAATGGAATGGGGGTGTGGTACATTGTATGTTTTAAATGTATGCCTGCTTTCAGGTATAGATCTCCCTGTTCAATATCACTTCCCTACCATTTCTTGACCAGTTGTCCTGGGACAGGGACGTTGCTTCAATGTGCCAATTCATAGTCAAGTTCTCTGCATTTGAGGCTACTAAATCCATGAAACTATGCATATTATGCAAACAGCTGACAAAATGTCATGTATGGGGTATGACAACCATTATCTTAACTTACCCAATGGCCATTGTGCTCAACTTACCCTAAGGCAAACACGTGAATATATTAGCCCACACAGCTACAAGAATGCACTTACATGTTAGGTTAAAGACCTCAAATTGTAGCTTATAGAGACCCCAACTGATGTATAAAACCCTGTTAAAACCATCTACTTTGGTTTAGATACAACATCATGAAACCTTTAACACAATACATTATTTAGACTTTTTTTAAATCCCATGTGATTCATTGTGTGTATGGTTTCCCAAAAACACGGGGTGGGTGGCTCAACAAACCCCTCTCAACTTTCCCCACTCTCCCCTAAGTATTTACCCCCCTTTGTTATGGCAAGCCTAAATTAGTTTAGGGGTAAAATCTGGCTTAACAAATCACGTAATAAGTTACATGGACTCACTCTGTGTGAAATAATAGGGGTTGACATGATTTTCGCATGACTACATCTTCCTCTGTCCCCCCGTACATACCACATCTGTAAGACCCCTCCGTCGAGTATTGAATTTCAAGCACAGATTCAACTACAAAGACCACAGAGCTTTTCAAAAACCTCATAAAAAGGGCACGGATTGGTAGATGGGTAACAATAACAAATAAGACATTGAATATCTCTTTAAGCATGGTCAAGTTAATAATTATGCTGTGGATTATGTATTAAACCACCCAGACACATCAAAGATACAGTTGTCCTTCTGAACAGAGCTGCAGGACAGGAAGGAAACTGCTCAGGGATGTCACAATGATTTTAAAACATCTACTGAGTTCAATGGCTATGATGGGAGAAAACTGAGGATGGATCAACAACATTGTACTGACTCCACAATAATTACTTAAATGACAGAGTGAAAAGAAGAATGCCAATACACAGAATAAAAAATATTCCAAAATATGCAACAAATGCGCTAAAGTAATACTGCAAAATTACAAGGTAAAATAATTAATTTTTTGGCCTAAATGTTTGGGCAAATCCAATACAACACATCACTGGGTAACTGCCTCCTTTTTTTTTCAAGCATGGTGGTGACTGCATCATGGTATGGGTATGCTTCACATTGGAAAAGACTGGTCAATTTTTCAGTGTAAAAATAAACGGGATGGAGCTAACTAAGCACAGACAAAATCCTAGATGAAAACCTGCTTCATTCTGCTTTATACCAGACACCGGGAGAGGAATTTACCTTTCAGCAGTGGTGGAAAAAGTACCCAATTGTCAAACTTGAGTAAAAGTAAAGATACCGTACCTTAATAGAAAATGACTCAAGTAAAGTGAAAGTTACACAGTAAATTCTACCTAAAAGTAAAAGTCTAAAAGTGTTTGGGGACACTAATGGGGACACTATGTATTGGCATTCTTCTTTTCACTCTGTCATTTAGGTAATTTGTGGAGTCAGTACAATGTTGTTGATCCATTCTCAGTTTTAAATATACTTAAGTATTAAAAGTAAAAGTATAAATAATTTCACATTCATTATATTACGCAAACCAGATTGCACACATATATTTTTTTAATGTACGGATAGCCAGGGGCACACTCCAACACTAAGATATGATTTACAAAGAAGTATGTGTTTAGTGAGTCTGCCAGATGAGGCAGTAAAGATCTAGTTGTTTTAAATTCTAGTTTTCCAATCTGTACCTACAGCGCCATCATGTTGTCAATATGTGACCATATCAAAAGCTTATCTGTTAGCTTTGGAATCAGCGCTGAAGCGCAGGTGAAAGGCGTGCCCTGAACTGTCCATGGTGCTGAACTGTCCATGGTCCTGAAATCGTTTGATCTCCAAATACCCAGTGACAACCCGTCATTCAGGTCAGGTGGGGCTGCTTTGCACCCCCGCCCCACAGGCTTGCCTGTTTTGCATGCTATTTTGGCATTAATACGTATCACATATCTGTTTGCAAACAATGTAAAAAGATAAAAATATTATTGAGTTAATAAAGCTGCATAAAGACATGGTCTCTTTTTTGTTTTCTTGAGTAAGGCAGCTCCAAAATGCAGGCGTTTCAGCCTAGCTGAATGTTGCGCCGTGATTGGCTCAGTGTTTTGTCACTCATGGGGACACTGTGTCACCGCCAAGTCTAAAGGTAGTGCTAGAAAATTCTAGCCCCTTGGGTGCTGCCATAGAGTTACATTAAAAGTGCCCATCCAAGAAGGATCAAGGTCATTGGCCACAGATAAAATGATGTCAAATCACATTATATCTACAGTAGCTTTGATTGGACTGATCATGTCAACATCATACTTTCAAAATCTTAGCTAGCAGTCATCATCATGAATCAAGTCGACAATCTACTGGCAAATGATTTTTATCCTTGTCATATGATGAGAAATAATGAAGAGAAATTATAGATAAAACGTATCGGTGCTCATCGGTCATTGGACATAAACATTACACAAGTTGGAAATCGCAAATTCAACAATGAGTGGTTTGGAAGGAATCAGTAGCTAACTGCAAGCATTGCAAAGCAATCACTAGCCTGCTATTCAGTGAAGTGGCTTTGTGGTCCCAAATATGGGATTAAGAAGCTCTATTCCAAGTTTAAAATGCTAACATTCAACATTGGCCATGCTGTCAATAAAGCATGATTTGTGCCGCGTACAAAACAACTTAACTGGGAGGTGCGAAAACTTGACTTCAGTGAGTTCAAGATAACTGGGAAGTCAAGAATAAATTAGCTCCGACTGGGAAAATACGTTTACTGGGAAAATACGTTTTGAACGGTCATCCAACACGGAATTGTAAATCTGGCCTCTAGAAAGAGCTACAACCTGAAGATCAATGGCGTCATCATGATTCAACCTTGTTTTTTTCTGAGTTCCCAGTTGTTTTGAAAGCACCATAAATCCAGAGAATGCCAGACTTTGATGACAAAATTTGCCCACGAAGGACCGCCGCGCCACCTTCCTTTTCAAGAGAGCACAGCACAACAGGGTGAGTCCAAAAATGTATTGTGTGCTGCTGCATAAATTATGAAATATGCCAGGGAGATATGTATACTGTAGCTAAGAAAGTAATACCAAGTGTATGTTGTGTAGTAAGATGTTAGTAGCCCATGTGCCTCACTCTAATAATTTGGTCTATTTACCCCTCTTAATTTTGCCTACTGTTCTGACTTGGTGGTGCACATGTAGTCTATAACCTGTTTTAGGGAAATGTAATCACTGAATATTATAAGAGCTTTCATTGTCTGCTTATATGCCCCCTTTATTTATCATACAGTTCTGACTTGGTGTACAGGGAGACCACTGTAAGAACGGCCCATGTTCTGAATTCTGTCTCTGTACATTTCAAAAGTGCTAAACAAATAGTTATATTGACTACGTCCGTCCTAGCTCACTCATTAATGTCTTAATCGAAATTACGGATTGCCGGTTATCCGCTCGTCGTCCCCTTATGCCATAGTTTGCGCATCTCAATTGTCAGCAGAAACCACATTTGTTTGAGCAAGTCAGCCATATCAGATGTGTTTTTTAAAAGGCAGTAAATGAGGCTGAATGAACAGTTTTGCAGCCAGACAAAGCTCCGCTGATAGCTAGGTGTAGCAGCGGTAGGGTGTTGGGACTGCTGTTGGGACAGCTTTATGTTGGCTCTAACAGTTTGTGGGCACCGCTTGTCACCGTTATAGTGCAATTCATGTATTGTTTAGTGTTGTGTTGTGTAATGGCTTTGCTGGCATGCATCCCACTTTTAGTTTTTTTTTGCCCCACCAAGATTTACATGCTAAAATCTCCACTGGTTCAGTATATATTATAGAGATCAGTCCATTCGAGAGCCCAGATAATTTCTTTATAAATCCAATCATTTGATGGTTCGGTAGTTGGGTTTCCCATTGGACTCCATAGGCCAGAATACAGTAGCCTACCTTCAGAAAGAATTGACAACCCTGGATTTTCCCCCACATTTTGTTGTGTCACAGCCCGAATTTAAAATGTATTACCCCATAATGTCAAAGTGGAAATATGCTTATCGAAATATTACATGCTTTTCGAAAAAAGTTACAGAGTTGAATGACTGTGATAGGAGAAAACTGAGGATGGATCAACATTGCTGTTACTTCACGATACTAAACTAATTGACGGAGTGAAAAGAAGGAAGCCTGTACATAATAGAAAATATTCCAAAACATGCATCCTGTTTGCAACTAGGCACTAAAGTAATACTGCAACAAATGTGGCAAAGCAATTCACTTTTTGTCCTGAATACATAGTGTTATGTTTGGGGGAAATCCAATACAACACAGTACTGAGTACCACTCTTCATATTTTCAAGCATAGGAGTGGCTGTATCATACTATGGGTATGCTTGTAATCATTAAGAACTGGGGTGTTTTTCAGGATAGAAAATAAAACAGAATGGAGTTAAGCACAGGCAAAATCCAAGAGGAAAACATGGTTCAGTCTGCTTTCTACCACACGCTGGGAGATGAATTCACCTTTCAGCAGGACAATAAACTAAAACACAAGGCCAACTCTACACTGGAGTTGCTTACCAAGAAGACAATGAATGTTCCTGATTGGCCTAGTTACAGTTTAAACATAAACATACTTGAACAACTATGGCAAGACCTGAAAATGGTTGTCTAGCATTGATCAACAACCAATTTCACAGAACTGAAAGAATTTTGAAAATAATAATGGGCATTGTGTGGAGATGGGTGAGAAAAACCTCACATTTAATACATTTTGAGTTTAGTCTGTAACACAATGTGGAATAAGTCAAGGGATATGAATTATTTTTGAAGGCACTGTATGAGCTCATTCTAAGAAAAATATTGTGTACACATCCCAAGATCCGCACGAGAGAAAAGCAACCAATCCAGGTAGCCGAGTTTATAGGCCTATGCTAATTGATAGGACGAGGTGCATGCTATAATTTCGTGTTTACAAGTTTTGCCCCTGATCTGACTCGGCCCTGGCATCTTTCCAACATGTCTGAATGCGGGGAATTGTTGCAGTGTTCCGCAATTTCTCTCGCAGGCGGGCTGGTATGCTGGCCAGCGAGCATGCTTCATTCACACCGAGGAAGGGGGTGGAGGGGGGGGGGGGGGGGTGAAAGTTCATAATGGTTTGCACATATCAGGTGACAATGCTGTGGAAAAGTTGGTCAACGTCTGTGGCTTAGCCTAACCAACAGAAACATTTAAGAAAATGACCAGCAGCAGAGAGGGGGTTTCGAAGTACATCGAGGTCGAAGACGATGAAACATTGGCGATTGGTTATTACGATGACGACGATGACTTTGATACATTCACAGACGGGAATCTGGACTGTAGCTGCGAAGACGGAGGTAGTGGCAAAACTTTTCTCCCTCCGCGTCAGGAAGGTCATGAATATATTGACACAATGTTTCATCTTACTGTATCCCAGCTATAGGCTACGAGGTGAATTGTGTCTAAACCCTTTGAAGTTCACTATTTGTGTGAAATATTTATACATAGCGCAGCGTAAAATAACCTCCAAGCGCTTTCAATACCGAACGCGTGGTTGTTTGGCAGCTACATTTAAATTAGCTGCTACTGTAATCTACTGTGTCAACGAGGCTAGCTAGGCGAAAGCTGTGTTTATGTTGGGGTTTGGCCTATGAGAAACGTGTTAGTTTGAATGCGTCATGTTACCTAAAAAGAAATCATTGGTCAGTTTTGACTAGAGAAATTGAAGCCAGTCCTGTTGCGCCTCTGCATGTTCACGGATTTACTGCCTGACATATTCAGTGCATCTGGCTCTGATTGACATAGTCTTATAATTTTTTTTTGGCATTATGCATTGTTTTTAAAAAACGATTTGATAATACCTTTATTAACGTTTAATAAGCGATTACAGTCTATTACCATTAAAGAACTGCCAAAATATGTGCATGTATTCCAATAGGTAGCTCAAACATTCTCACAAGTCTACAGTTTGTTCTTTTAAGTTTTATATCCGGATTCTTCTGCAATCTTTAATTTGATGCAAGCAGATTATGACTACCCCTGTCAGAGGGATAGGACTGTGTGACCTGCAGATAGTGAAATGATGCATTGAAGAGTCAATGTGGAATCTTTGCATGCCAAATAGCACCCTATTCCCTATAAAACGCACTACGTAGGGCCCCTGGTCAAACGTAGTGCACTAAATAGAGCATAGGGTGCCATTTGGGATGTTGGTTATGTCTATATAATTACTCATCTGTCAGATGATAGACAGCGCCTCTCTAGCCTGTCTTTCTCTAGTCTCAGAGATAGTGTTGAGAAATTCAACGGGGGATTTCATCATTCTCCCAGACAGTGTGTGTTCTGTTAAATGACCAGTCACCACTGTCTCTTACATTACAATGATCTTCCAATAATTCTGCATTAGCACACTTTCATATGCTCAGAGGTCCTTCTTATTTTTTTCCTAAGACTATATCCAATAGATTGTTGGCTAAAAGTGATCTCAAAGCATACGCTGCTAATTGCCTAACTGGGCCTTCACTTCATACCCGCCAGCCATTTGTCATGAATCATTCGAGTCAGTGAAAGAATAACTGATCGAAGAGTTATTTTTCCCGACGCTATAAACTCCAGAATGCTCTTCAGAATCCATAATATATTAGCACCCCATCTCAACCACATTACATTACATGAGTGCCAAGTCTCAGTCTCGGTTTACATCCCAAATGGCACCATATGTTTTTTTACCAGGGCCCATAGGGAATAGGGTGGCATTTGGCCACAGGCTTATAACGTTACAGCATTAGGAAGGCCAGCCCGGCGGTGACATAGAATGCAGACCACATTCTTCCCTCAGTAGAGAGTTATCCAAGTCAGAGGAAGCATTTGATTGGGCCAGGTCAGTGCCAGGGCCAGAGAAGGCGCTGTCCGCATTACAAATTGCACTTTTTTCTCTATGTAGAGCACTACTTTTGACCAGGGGCCGCCCATAGGGCTTTAGTCAAAATAAGTGCACTAGAAAGATAATAGTGTGCAATTTGGGTCAGATAAACTGTGGCTCTATGGGGCTGAGGAGATTCTATGCCATATGATACACATCATACCAACTGTGCTGTCGGAGTGTGAGCCACACTCATGTGGTGTTGGTTGGCCGGTGTATGTGGAGCACATGTTCCCCGAGTATGAGTTGCTCTTATGTATTTAATTGGCTTGCATCTACACAAAATACTGGTATGTGAGTAACCAGGAAGTCACCATTGAGGTTACAAGGCCTCTCTTTCACAAGAGTCCTGGCCAAGATGGGCAGCTAAACATTTTTTTTTTTTAAATACACAAATGATTCATCAGTACAGTGCATACACAGCAAAAACATAAATATCAATATGAATAAATACACACCATTGTCATAAAAAAACATCTCTCCCTCCCTCCCCCAGGTGGTTTCAGTGACCCCCTCAGTGGGGAGGTGAAGCCCAGGATCCTCCTCATGGGTCTAAGGCGTAGCGGCAAGTCTTCCATCCAAAAAGTGGTGTTCCACAAGATGTCCCCCAACGAGACCCTGTTTCTGGAGAGCACCAATAAGGTAAGATGTAACAGAGTTAGATCACACCGTAACCTCACTCCCCAGGTAGAAATGTCTCCACTCGTGCTATCGAATTGACCCAGCTGGCTGAGATATTGTCAAGGTACGGTCACGAGACAGAGGATCCCTGGCCTGGTAAAGGACAGTGTTCCGTTCCAGATAGACTATGGAAGCCATTCTGTTAAGCATGCACAGTGACTTTTGTCACACAGGCACTGTTGAAGCTTTTAAATCACATTTTAAAACCCACCTTTTTAGGTTGGTGATGATTTTACAGTTTTTCTTTTTAGACTGTATTTTTTATGTTACTTTATACATCTCTTTTTATTGCCTTCTGTTTGTTTTTTATCTCCATCATTGTATTGTTTTACTGGAAAAAGTGTGTTGTGATTTTAAATCCACTTTAACCAAAGTTGAATTTGATTTGAATAAGATCTGCAGAGAGGACGTGTCCAACAGTTCCTTCGTCAGCTTCCAGATTTGGGACTTCCCTGGACAGATCGACTTCTTCGACCCCACCTTTGACTACGAGATGATCTTCAGAGGAACAGGGGCCCTTATCTTCGTCATCGACTCACAGGTGACTACATGGAAACGGTGGTGGCCATGTTGGGGTTTCAAAGTTCCTAAATCTTACAGAAAATTCTCTGGTTTTCCATAAATCCTTGTTGAAGAATGCCAGGCTGGAGGATTCCCTCTGGGATCAATAAAGTTCAGTTCGGTTCAGTTCAGTTAAATTTAAAAAAAAGTTCTCAGAACTTTTGAGCGTACAGTGAAAGTAGAAAAGCAACGTCTCCTAGGTCTCTAATAGAAACTATGTTGTTAGATGTGTTCCACACCTCTTTGATAAGGAGTCTTGCTGTGAGAGCTTCAATCAGCAATCGGGAATCCTTTTGGTGACTTGGCTGTCTTTGAACCAGCTATGTGTTATTGAAGAGCTAGGGCCAGATCTCGTCTAAGTTCTTGGTTGTTATGTATTGTGAATGCATCAAAAGGCATTTATGCATTTGTATACAACAATTGTATGAATGTTTAAAGCATGTCTAGGGTGTAGCCTCGGATGCCCAGACATCGCTCACGTTGTCAACGAGACGAGATTTGGAAGGATGGACTACTATGAGTGTAATACTAATCATATAAGGCGCTATAAATGCATTAATTACACACAGGCTGTTCATAGAAAGCGTTACCTTCCCTCTGTTGTAACAGTAACTGTCCATCCTGTCCCCATGTCTGTCTCTAGGATGACTATGTGGAGGCTCTGAGTCGGCTCCACCTCACAGTAACCAGGGCCTACAAGGTCAACCCAGAAATCAACTTTGAGGTGTTTATCCACAAGGTGGATGGGCTGTCGGACGACGCTAAGATCGAGAAGCAGAGGGACATACACAAACGGGCCAATGACGACCTGGCTGACGCTGGCTTGGAGAAGATACATCTAAGGTAATACCACAGATAGAACAATGAGCCAGACATTTCACCAGATGTATAAATGTGAAGCATCCGGTTGGCATTTCCAAAAACTACCAAATATAAGAAGCCCAGTGGCCGGCAGTGGGAGAAGATGGAGCAAGATGGATTTTGTCCGGCATTCTTTACATTTTCTCATCGATTAAACATTAGATCTCCATATAGTTTTCTGTTTCCAAAACTAAAATCTGTAACATAGTGAACTACATTTTTTAGACTTTACCCTTTGCCAAAGTTTCTAAAATTGCGTTGTTTAGAACGAGTACAAGGGCAGATTGAGGATTCCACTATGATTGCTCCCAGTGGAAACGACAGGCTCTGGTCTATCTTGGGTTAGTTATAAAAAATCTTTGGTAATACCGTCAGCGGCCATTTTGTAAGATGGCTGGCACGTCCCCCAAGGAATAAATCTGTGGTTGCTCCATATTTAAATATTTTCAGGGTAAATAAATCTACCTCTGTAAAAAATGTGGCGCTTTTATCACAAAATGCACAACCGATTTGCTTATCCGCCCGACTATAAAGAGTGTTTTCAAATGAAGCTACCATAATGTGGATTACTAGTGTGTGGCCAGAGTGTTCTCTCCAAACTAAATTTCTTAAATTTTGTTCAAATTCATTTTTGCTATGCACTTTCAGTATAACTGCTGCTGTAGGTGGTTACAGTTATACCCAATTGAAAGTAACTGACTGTTTTCCCCTTTGACCCTTCAGTCTTTACCTGACCAGCATCTATGACCACTCCATATTTGAGGCCTTCAGCAAAGTGGTGCAGAAACTCATCCCTCAGCTGCCCACTCTAGAGAACTTGCTCAATATCTTCATATCTGTGAGTACACTCAACTGTCCTCAGTTAGCTTGATATCTGTGAGTATGTTACACGCCTCGGACTGAGACGATAATACACCTGAATTAAAAGGATAGAATGATGAGACGGAGAAACGTTAGTGGTGTTCAGTAGTAGGCATTCTACAATATTTCAAAAAATATTGTTCTCTTTTGTACATTTTTTGTTGTGAAAAACAATTACACACTACAATTGCATTGTAGTATTACGTCGTTACATTCCGTATTTTAGTATCAAAAATAAAATGTCACAAGTTTAAAAAAACTCTCGCCATACATCTACACATTCAAACACATTCACATATTACCTTTCACTAATGGCCAAACCGATAGTGCTAATCTGAGGCTATCAGTAGTATTTAGCATCTAGCAACAAAATCTATTTGGCATGTAAAACCATCAAATTGTACCATAAAAGGCTACATTACATTATATAACTTACTGTACTAGCAGTGTCAATTGTCAAAAGCTACAAATGACTGGAGGCCTGTGCTTCATCCATGACCTTTTAAACCATTACCACGTAAGCTAACAATAGCTGAAATTCACTAGCCTAAAGCTAGCTGGCGCTTAGCATAGCTACATTTGGTTAGCATAAAGCTAATGAACTGTTAAACTTTTATTTTATTTTTTATTTTTACAAATATCAACACTTTAACACATTGTATCATCACATTGCAGGTTTACATACATTTAGGTTAGATTCGTTAACTCGTTTTTCAAATTTCTTGAAAACAAACTATAGTTTTGGCAAGTCGGTTAGGACATCTACTTTGTGCATGACACATGTAATCTTTCCAACAATTGCTTACAAACAGATTATTTCACGTATAATTCACTGTATCACAATTCCAGTGTGTCAGAAGTTTACATACACTAAGTTGACTGTGCCTTTAAACAGCTTGGAAAATTCCAGAAAATTATGTCATGGCTTTAGAAGCTTCTGATAGGCTAATTGACATCATTTGAGTCAATTGGAGGTGTACCTTTGGATGTATTTCAAGGCCTACCTTCAAACCCAGTGCCTCTTTGCTTGACATCATAGGAAAATCAAAAGAAATCAGCCAAGACCTCAGAAAAAAATGGTAGACCTCCACAAGTCTGGTTCATCCTTGGGAGCAATTTCCAAACACCTGAAGGTACTACGTTCATCTGTACAAACAATAGTACGCAAGTATAAACACCATGGGACCACGCAGCCATCATACCACTCAGGAAGGAGATGTGTTCTGTCTCCTAGAGATGAACGTGCTTTGGTGCGAAAAGTGCAAATCGATCCCAGAACAACAGCAAAGGACCTTGAGAAGATGCTGGAGGAAACATGTACAAATGTATCTATATCCACAGTAAAACGTGTTCTATATCGACAACCTGAAAGGCCACTCAGCAAGGAAGAAGCCACTGCTCCAAAACCACCATAAAAAAGCCAGACTACGGTTTGCAACTGCACATGGGGACAGAGATCGTACTTTTTGGAGAAATGTCCTCTTGTCTGATGAAACAAAAATAAAACTGTTTGGCCATAATGACCATCGTTATGTTTGGAGGAAAAGGGGAAGGCTTTCAAGCCGAAGAACACCTTCCCATCCGTGAAGCACGGGGGTGGCAGCATCATGTTGTGGGGGTGCTTTGCTGCAGGAGGGACTGGTGCACTTCACAAAATAGATGGCATCATGAGGTAGGAAAATTATGTGGATATATTGAAGCAACATCTCAAGTCATCAGTCAGGAAGTTAAAGCTTGGTTGCAAATGGGTCTTCCAAATGGACAATGACCCCAAGCATACTACCAAAGTTGTGGGAAAATGGCTTAAGGACAACAAAGTCAAGGTATTGGAGTGGCCATCACAAAGCCCTTACCTCAATCCTATAGAACATTTGTGGGCAGAACTGAAAAAGCATGTGCAAGCAAGGAATTCTACAAACCTGACTCAGTTACACCAGCTCTGCCAGGAAGAATGGGCCAAAATTCACCCAACTTGTTGTGGGAAGCTTGTGGAAGGCTACCCGAAACGTTTGACCCAAGTTAAACAATTTAAAGGCAATGCTACCAAATACTAATTGAGAGTATGTAAACTTCTGACCCACTGAGAATGTGATGAAAGATATAAAAGCTGAAATAAATCATTCTCTCTGTCACGTTCCTGACCTGGTTTATGTTATTTTTGTATGGTTTAGTTGGTCAGGGCGTGAGTTGGGGTGGGCATTCTATGTTTTGTGTTTCTATGTTTAGGTGGTTTGTAATTAGCCTTATATGGTTCTCAATCAGAGACAGGTGTTTGACTTTTCCTCTGATTGAGTACCATATAAAGGTTGGCTGTTCACACTGTTTGTTTGTGGGTGATTGTTTTCCGTGTCTGTGCACCACATGGGACTGTTTCGGTTTGTTCGTTCGTTAGTTGTAGTCTGTACCTGTTCGTGCGTTCTTCATGTTATATGTAAGTTCTCATGTTTTAGGTCAGTCTACGTCGTTATTTGTTTTGTAGTTCATTCAAGTGTTTTTCGTGTTTTCGTTTATCTGTATATAAATCATTATGTATTCACAACCCGCTGCATTTTGGTCTTCCGATTCTTCTCTCCTCTCCTCGTCTGAAGAGGAGGAGGACACCCGTTACACTCTCTACTATTCTGCCATTTCACATTCTTAAAATAAAGTGGTGATCCTAACTGACCTAAAACAGGGAATTTTTACTTGGATTAAATGTCAAGAATTTAAACGTTTGTTAAGGCTGTCGTAGTCGTTCTCCTCCTCAGACGAGGAGGAGCATGGATCGGACCAAGATGTGGAGTAGTAGGTATTCATGTTTTAATGAACAAACAACAAACACTACAAATTACAAAACTCTACCAACGTGACTAACCTGAAAACAGTCCTGTGTGGCCCAAACACTGACACAGGAAACAAACGCCCACAAAACACCAGTGAAACCCTGGCTGCCTTAGTATGACTCTCAATCAGGGACAAACGATACACATCTGTCTCTGAGAATCATACCAGGCCAAACACAAAAATCCCAACATAGAAAAACAAACCTAGACCAACCCACCCAACTCACGCCCTGACCAACTAAAACAAATACATAACAAAGGAAAACAGGTCAGGAACGTGACAACGTTTAAATGTATTTGGCTAAGGTGTATGTTAACTTCCAACTTCAACTGTATTTCCTGAACTAAACTGAGCCTTCGTTCATAGAAAATAAAACAAATAGTAGCTAGAAGTACAAAAAGTTTGTGGGCCATCTTAATCCCTACATGTAAACCATTAGCAACCTAGCCAACCTACTTACAATGGGGAACAACATATCAACACGTTTTTCACTCGATAAAAACTCCCTCCAATTGCCTTAAAACGTCACCAAACTCACGGACTATGTAAGTAACCATGTTACCTCAATTTTTTGAGAGTCATCTTGCACTTTTGCACATTACATACCATACAGGATAGAATGATGAGACGGAGAAACGTTAGTGGTGTTCAGTAGTAGGTATTCTACAATATTGAAGGAGAAACCTCCAAGATCTCGCTTCCATTTGACGGCTCCCCGTAGTGGCAGTACTCATACACATTCATTTAAATGCAAATACCGAGGAGGCCTAAAAAATGATGCAAGGGATGGCCCAATAAAATAACAAATGAAAATAAAACGCCAAAAATATGACCAGACATATTTGTTTGTCACAAGTACACTGTGTGCTGTTTAAAGTAAACCGAACCATGGATCAAAGTTTCTCCTGGCCGATAGACTACTTTCAGGGTGAGAACCATCCAACAGTAAGTTGTCAATGCACTGAACCAACCCTGTTAATATTTTTCTATATGTGAATGCACAGAACTGTCCTCATGACACCTCTAGAGTGATCGAGTGAGTGAGTAATAGGGTATATTTCAGACAAATGGCACCCTATTCCTAGTGCACTTCGAACATGGCCGACAGAGACCAAACAGGCTGGTTGTTTGGGCAGAAGTGCTTTGATAAGGCCTGAGCAAATAAAGCAGAGGACCATCTCTAATTGTAATTTGGTCAATTTTGTGCTCAGCTGAATGTGAGTGACAGCATGGCACTTACAAAGCCAAGGGTCGTGTGTTCGTTTCCCGCTGAGGCCACCAATACAAAACAATTATGCATGCATGACTGTAAGTCGCTGTGGATAAAAGCGTCTGCTAAATGGCATTCATTATTATTATATTATTATTATTGCCGAATCAAATTGTTTATTATGAACACTTTGATTTTCATCCAGATGGTGGCAGTAATAGGTAAGAATGGCAGGGGTTTGTAGAAAGAGGCATTATCCCATTATACTGTGTAGAGAGAAGATTGACAACAGAATACATCATTCAATTCATTTATTGTATACACATAAATTCATTTACTGATTTTTGTTTTCATTGATGTTCATTTGTAAACAAGCTGCACATAAAATTAACAACATGAGAGATATTGGTAACTGACATCTTACCGTAGGTGAAGCCAAAGTCATACCCTCACCTTCAGTTTATAACTACAGACATATGAGAAAATATCTTTCTATGAATTCAATCATTATTCATATCACGGGTACAAATGTTTCTTAGAACAAATAGATTTAAAATAGTTTTTATGCTTATATTCATGGGCATAGTGTGGAAGATTGAGGCAGCAAACGCCTCTCTCTGCTTTTGTGCCTTCTTCAGTGTAATCAGCAAAGCGTTTGTAGTATCTTGTTAGTCTGTGTATGTTAATAAATAAGTACAGTACATGAGAAACCATTAAAGTCTTAATGGACATTACATTAGCAATGTGCATGCCCCGCCCACTTAAAGATCTGTCATTTTCAGCCATCCATTTCCTGTGTTTGAGGGGTTCAAATGCACTTTCCACTTAAATCTCGCTGGATTGATTGCTTTTATTTGAAACCTGTGACTCTTTCATACTCTTGCTTGTGCCTGTTGTTTTTTCCCGTTAACGTTACACTGTTTGTGATGACCTGTCAAACACACCCTGGTAATGGCTGAAATGAGCTCAATACATTGTCTTGAATACTTTGTCTTACCGCTGAATCTATAACAACGCTAAAGTTTCTTTGGGGATATAATGCACCATCTTGACACTTACATCACAAGAAAGAGAAGAAAGAGAACTTTATTTTGATGGGTGTTCATTTTTTGGGGAATTGAAAAAGTAATAATTTAATACAGTTGAAATGTTTACAAATTAGATGCGCTGAAATGAAAGCAACTTCCGAAAATGAGCATTCAGATTATAGTGATATTATGTCTGATTTCGCAAACAATGTAAAGCAGGGGTTCTCAAACTATGGTTTGAAGTGACTGAAATGCATCAGAAAGGTATTCAGAAGAGCATCAGGCAATAATGTTGTATGATCTTCTGTGTAGACATTTTTCCCCCAGTCTGATTTAGTGTCTGGTCTTGTCCACTCGGTTCTAACGGCTTGTGGGCATAGTAGAGGGAAACAGTACGCACATACATACATGGTCTTATCTTTCAGTGATGGAGTCATAATAGTTTGTAGCTTAAACCATTCAAAAGATAGAGCCACATTCGTAGGAAGAAAACAGAAACAGCTACTACTGGATGTTACTGACGTAACCCCGATTCTAATAACCAAATGTTTAAAAAAATTGGGCCGCGACCCCAAGTTTGGGAAACCATGATGTAAAGTATGTTTAGATTGGCGTAATCTCCACCCAAGCATGTTGATTTTCAATCTGAGGCTATCCTGCTATTGACACACTTGTTGAACGTGACAATAACATTAATTAATTAGTGCAGGAAGGGAGGGAGGGTAGACAGAGAAAGTGTTTGGTGGCTGCAGCCCTCTTCCACCCCTTTATGTCAATGTGTTCATATTAGAGGTCGACCGATTATGATTTTTCAACACCGATACCGATAATTGGAGGACCCAAAAAAGCCGATACCGATTAATCGGATGATTAAATTAATTTTTATTTTTATTTGTAATAATGACAATTACAACAATATTGAATGAACACTCATTTTAACTTAATATAATACATCAATAAAATCAATTTAGCCTCAAATAAATAATGAAACATGTTCAATTTAGTTTAAATAATGCAAAAACAAAGTGTTGGAGAAGAAAGTAAAAGTGCAGTATGTGCCATGTAAGAACGCTAACGTTTAAGTTCCTTGCTCAGAACATGAGAACATATGAAAGCTGGTGGTTCCTTTTTACATGAGTCTTCAATATTCCCAGGTAAGAAGTTTTAGGTTGTAGTTATTATAGGACTATTTCTCTCTATACCATTTGTATTTCATATACCTTTGACTATTGGATGTTCTTATAGGCACTTTAGAATTGCCAGTGTAACAGTATAGCTTCTGTCCCTCTCCTCGCTCCTACCTGGGCTCGAACCAGGAACACATCGACAACAGCCACCCTCGAAGCAGCGTTACCCATGCAGAGCAAGGGGAACAACTACTCCAAGTCTCAGAGCGAGTCACGTTTGAAAAGCTATTAGCGCGCAACCAGCTAACTAGCTAGCCATTTCACATCGGTTACACCAGCCTAATCTCGGGAGTTGATAGGCTTGAAGTCATAAACAGCGCAATAGCTGCTGGCAAACGCGGCAAACGCACGAAAGTGCTGTTTGAATGAATGCTTACGAGCATGCTGCTGCCTACCATTGCTCAGTCAGACTGCTCTATCAAATCAGAGACTTAATTATAACATAATAACACACAGAAATACGAGCCTTTGTTCATTAAAATGGTCGAATCCGGAAACTATCATTTCGAAAACAAAACGTTTATTCTTTCAGTGAAATACAGAACCGTTCTGTATTTTATGTAACGGATGGCATCCATAAGTATAAATATTGCTGTTACATTGTACAACCTTCAATGTTATGTCATAATTATGTACAATTCTGGCAAATTAATTACGGCCTTTGTTAGGAATAAATGGACTTCACACAGTTCGCAATGAGCCAGGCGGCCCAAACTGCTGCATATACCCTGACTGCTTGCACGGAACGCAAGAGAGGTGACACAATTTCCCTAATTATAAGAGATTCATATTAGCAGGCAATATTTTTTTATTTTTTATAAATTTTATCCCCTTTTCTCCCCAATTTTCGTGGTATCCAATCGCTAGAAATTACTATCTTGTCTCATCGCTACAACTCCCGTACGGTCTCGGGAGAGACGAAGGTCGAAAGCCATGCGTCCTCCGAAGCACAACCCAACCAAGCCGCACTGCTTCTTTAACACAGCGCGCCTCCAACCCGGAAGTCAGCCGCACCAATGTGTCGGAGGAAACACCGTGCACCTGGCCCCCTTGGTTAGCGCGCACTGCGCCCGGCCCACCACAGGAGTCGCTGGAGCGCGATGAGACAAGGATATCCCTACCGGCCAAACCCTCCCTAACCCGGACGACGCTAGCCCAATTGTGCGTCGCCCCACGGACCTCCCGGTCGCGGCCGGCTGCGACAGAGCCTGGGCACGAACCCAGAGACTCTGGTGGCGCAGTTAGCACTGCGATGCAGTGCCCTAGACCACTGCGCCACCCGGTAGGCCCATAGCAGGCAATATTAACTAAATATGCAGGTTTGAAAATATATACTTGTGTATTGATTTTAAAGAAAGGCATTGATGTTTATGGTTAGGTACATTGGTGCAACGACAGTGCTTTTTTCGCAAATGCGCTTGTTAAATCATCACCGTTTGTCGAAGTAGGCGCATCGATTATATGCAATGCAGGACACGCTAGATAAAATAGTAATATCATCAACCATGTGTAGTTAACTAGTGATTATGTTAAGATTGATTGTTTTTTATAAGTTTAATGCTAGCTAGCAACTTACTTTGGCTTCTTGCTGCCCTCGCGTAACAGGTAGTCAGCCTGCCACGCAGGCTCCTCGTGGGGTGCAATGTAAGGCAGGTGGTTAGAGCGTTGGAATAGTAACCGGAAGATTGCAAAAACAAATCCCCGAGCTGACAAGGTAAAAATCTGTCTTTCTGCCCCTGAACAAGGCAGTTAACCCACCGTTCCTAGGCCGTCATTGAAAATAAGAATGTGTTCCTACCTGACTTGCCTAGTTAAATAAAGGTGTCAATTATTATTTTTTTATCGGCAAATCGGTGTCGAAAAACACCGATTACCGATTGTTATGAACTTGAACTTGAAATCGGTCCTAATTAATCGGTCGACCTCTAGTTCATATATGCAAATAGAGCCGGTGTATTTATTCAATTTAGCTACACATAATTTTCTTTATTTGAACTCAAATATATTTTTTTAATACCTGATACAATAAGAAAATGTATATGTGCCTTCAGAAAGTATTCACACCTCTTGACTTTTTCAATACATTTTTTTTTTGATACAATAGATTTAATTGTAATTTTTGGTCAACAATCTACACAAAATACTCTGTCAAAGTGGAAGAAAAATTCTAACATTTATGAAAAATAAAACGAATATATCTTGACTAGAAAAAGAGTCTCCCGGGTGGGGCAGTGGTCTAGGGCACTGCATCGCAGTGCTAGCTGCGCCACCAGAGTCTCTGGGTTCGCGCCCAGGCTCTGTCGCAGCCGGCCGCAACCGGGAGGTCCGTGGGGCGACGCACAATTGGCATAGCGTCGTCCGGGTTAGGGAGGGTTTGGCCGGTAGGGATATCCTTGTCTCAGTATGTAAAATGTATGCACTCTACTGTAAGTCGCTCTGGATAAGAGCGTCTGCTAAATGACTAAAATGTAAATGTAAAAAAATCTTGATTGACCAAGAGTCATCCAGTTCTTTTGACCAATCGATTGGTATAAACTTATTTTTCCATATATAGACAGTCTCACACAATGTGTTAGAATGAAATCAACTATGTATGCACTGAGCTTCTCTGATGCTTTAAGTGAAGTGAGTGAAAGAGGCTGATGGTCACACTGTGTTAAAATGAATGACAGTGAGTACCTGTGTGACTGGCGTACTTTGTCTCGCTCTTCTCCCTACTGCAGCGAAAAGGCACCACAGCACAGTAAGTGTTTATTGTGATGTCTGTGCTGATGCTGCAACCTCATTTCAGCCATTTAGTTTCTTACTTGTTTCTGACTGAAAAGTTCTGTTACTGAAATCACTCATGTGTTTTGGAAAAACATTCCCTATTCCCTCAACCCTTTCTCTCTTTACGTGAAACATGTAAGCATCGCATTCATGTGACCAATTGATCGTCCTTGAGATATTTCTACAACTTGAATGGAGTCCATCTGTGGTCAATTTAATTGATTGGACAAGATTTGGAAAGGCACACACCTGTCTATATAAGGTCCCACAGTTGACAGTGCATGTGAGAGCAAAAACCAAGCCATGAGGTTGAAGGAATTGTCCGTAGAGCTCCGAGACAGGATTGTGTCGAGGCACAGATCTGGGGAAGGGTACCAAAACATTTCTGCAGCATTGAAGGACCCCAAGAACACAGTGGCCTCCATCATTCTTAAATGGAAGAAGTTTAGAACCACCAAGACTCTTCCTAGAGCTGGCCGCCTGGCCAAACTGAGCAATCGGGGGAGAAGGGCCTTTGTCAGGGATGTGACCAATAACCCGATGGCCACTCTGACAGAGCTCCATAGTTCCTCTTTGGAGATGGGAAAACATTACAGGACAACCATCTCTGCAGCACTCCACCAATCAAAGCTTTATGGTAAAGTACAAGATTCTCTGGTCTGATGAAACCAAGATGGAACTCTTTGGCCTGCGTGCTAAGCGTCCCGTCTGGAGGAAACCTGGCACCATCCCTACAGTGAATCATGGTGGTGGCAACATCATGCTGTGGGGATGTGTTTCAGCGGTAGGGACTAGGGGACTATTCAGGATAGAGGGAAAGATGAACGGAGCAAAGTATAGAGATCCTTGATGAAAACCTGGTCCAGAGCGCTCAGGACCTCAGACTGGGGCGAAGGTTCACCTTCCAACAGGTCAACAACCCTAAGCACACAGCCAAGACAACACACAAATACAAGTTCAATCTGTACTTCAATGCACATCTGGTGTGCATTATAAAAACAGAGGAAGAAAGAGGAGGTGTGAGAGTGCAAAAGACAGAACGGGAAAGTGGTAAGAACAGAGGAGCATGGAAGACGGCACATGATTAATTAATTACAGTATTCTCTGTAATTCTCTTAATATTCTCTCAGTTCATCACAGTTACATAATAGTGTCTCTAGCGGTGTCTCCTAACCAGCCTTGGGCCCCCAGTTGGCCGGAAGGTTATCTGAAGAGCTGGTGAGATGGCAATGACGGGACTGGGGGTTGGCATCCTCTCTCACATCAAAACATGCCTGCAGACAAGAGACAGATGGAGAAAGAAATGGCATGATTAAGACTTGTGTTTTTTAAAATTCTAACACTGTCAATCATCATAATCATCAGGAGGTGAAATGCAAAACTGAACTTGGATTATTAACTCTGGCACTACTATATCTCTATCTGTATTTCAATGTAAAGTATCTCTTTAATACTACTTCCTGTTGACTTTACCAAGTGACCTCTCACCGCTGATCATGCTGTGCCCTCTATGTAGCCAGTTCAGATGCGGGAGGGGTTTACCGACACAGCTGATATATCCTAGAGCAGGTGTGCCCAACCTTTGACGTGAGATTTACCTTTTCATTTGCCAGCCTGATGAGATCTACCAGTCTCTAAATCTAAACCAACCAACAAAATGTATGAAACGCAACACACCACTGAGTATGGACTGAGTATGGACTGAGTATGGACTGAGTATGGACAAATAAGTGCAACTAGTTTCATTTCCTACCTTAGTGTGACTTTTGGCATTGGGTGGATGCAAGTAGTTTTTCATAGTCAGGGCTGAAGCAGCTTGTTGCAAGTCTCATGCAGGCCACAAGGTGGTCATCAGTCAAAGTAGATCTGTACTTGGACTGTACTATCTTCATGTGAGAAAATGCAGACTCACAGAGGTAGGTTGATCCAAAAAGGGTTGATAAGTTGAGAGCATATCTTCTTATGTTGGGATACTTCTCATCTAGCAGTAGCTCCCAGAACTCTTCCTTCATTTCAGTGGTTGCCCTGGATTTCAGCTGAATGTCATTTTGAAGGGTGAGAATTTCGGTTTCTGCTATAGTGGTGAAAAAGTTATCCCATTTTGGAGGCAATGACTTCCATATTTATGTCTGTGCCAAACGGAAAACACATATAAGTGGCAATAGGCTCAATTGATGCAAAGTCAGTGAAACGACTGCCAAACTCAGATAAGATTCTCTGGACTTGCTCCACGTAACGTGCTGTCAAACTGTGCTGTATCTGAATGCATGTGTTGAAAGAAGTGCAGGTCCTTACGTTGCAGTTTTTTTGTGAGCAGTTGTAGTTTGCATTTAATTGTTCACAGAGCTGATCATGTCGATTACATGTTTGCCTTTTCCTTGCAGTTCTACATTCAATTCATTTAGCATGTAAGTTAGGTCAGTGAGAAAAGCTAAATCCAGGAGCCTCTGTGTGTCCTCTAGCTGTGCATATTCTGCACGTTTGACCTTGAGAAACTCCTTGATTTCAGGCAACAACTCCCTGAATCTCCCTAAAAGTATACCTTGGTTCAGCCAGTGCACATCCGTGTGCAGCAGCAGGTCTGTGTGTTCCGCTTCAGTCTCTTCTAAGTGAGCCCGAAATAGCCTTCGCTGTAGGCTTCTTGCTCGAATAGAACACACAATCTTCATCGCAACATCCATCACCTCTTTCATGTTTAACATCTTCCAGCACAAAGCTTGCTGATGAATTACGCAGTGATAACTAAGAAAGTCCGGGAAAGAATAATCTCATTTGCAAAGTGCAACGAACCCACTAAGGCGGCCTACCATAGTGGGTGCCCCATCGGTAGTAGTGGAGACAAGCTTACAAAAGGGCAGTTGGAATTTGTATAAAAGCTTGAAAAATATCTTCACCACTTGTTTTTTTACCTGGGCAAGTCAGTTAAGAACAAATTCTTATTTACATTGACGGCCTACCGGGGCCACAGTGGGTTAACCACCTTGTTCAGGGACAGAACGACAGATTTTTACCTTGTCAGCTCGGGGATTTGATCCAGAAACCTTTCGGTTACTGGCCCAACACTAACCACTAGGCTACCTGCCACCCCTTGTATGTCCTTTCAGTGGCAAAATGGCGAGTAGTTCCTCCTTTGTACTCATGTTGTCAATGAAAATGCATAACTGTGCCACATCTACCGTATCTGTGGACTCGTCAAACTGGAGGGAATAACACTCGCAGTTGTCAATATCCTTTTTCAGTTGATCCTCGAGGTTCTCTGCTATTCCCTCACATCTTCTTGTCACTGTATTTCTGGACAACTGAATGTCATTGATGGCAGCCATCATTTTAGTCTTATTCTTAAAATCCCCAAACAGCGAGTCTGCAGCCTCAACAAATGCTTCCCTGATCATCTCCCCATCTTTGAAGGACTTTTTATGCTTAGCAAGAACGCGACTCACACGATAAGATGCGATGGTTGCCGCCTTCCCTTTGGTCACAGGCCGTGTGAAAATTGACTGCTGCGCTTCCCTTTGGTCACAGGCCGTGTGAAAATGGACTGCTGCGCTTCCCTTTGGTCATAGGCCGTGTGAAAATGGACTGCTGCGCTTCCCTTTGGTCACATGCCGTGTGAAAATTGACTGCTGCGCTGCCGGGTGATTTTTTTGTTCTTGTACCTTTCTTCTCCGTAATTCAGTCTTTGCTGGAAAATCTCTTTCCTGGGTTTTGTGTGTGGTTTTAAAATGTCGTTCTATGTTACCTATCTTTGGGATAGCGATGCTATTACGGCAGATGAGGCACACACATTTTGAGTTTGACATGACAAAAAATAAATCCTCCTCCCATTCCTTGTGGAAATGATACGTTTTCTGTTTTTTTTGTATCCTTCCCTTCACTCATTATTGCTGCTGTTGACTACACCATTTAAGAACAACTTAAGAACGAATCTAGCTACAAAGCTAGCTAGCTACCTGCCTGGCATCACCGTGACCTCGACTTGAAGTTGGCGGGCGGCATCTGACCGCGCCAACTAGGCATCCGTCAATAAGTGGGCAGGGACTGGTCATATTTGATGTAAATCACGTGACTTTTCAGACATTGCTGTGAATGGAGGACTGTCGAATGTTAATACAGAAAGATTATAGGCGTTGATTTGTGTGGCTGAATTTTAGTAGATGTATAATCATCTCACGATCAACTGGCAAGCACTCCGCGATCGACCAGTAGATCGCAATCGACTGGTTGGGCAACCCTGATCTCGAGGATTTAGGGAGAAGGTGGGAGAGGGATGAAGTGAAGGAGAGAGACTGTTATTGAGAAAATAAGTTAGTTAAAGAGACAGTGTTCAACAGGAATCTGTGTGTGGCCTCATCTGGTGTCCACACTAAGTGGCTGAAAGACATGCACAGACACACAAGGACAAACAATATAGCGTAGTTCTATAAATAATGAAGTGTCATACTATTCTCCATGGTTGTCCTCTTGCTTATTCTTTGAAGGTGGAAGGAGCTGCAGTTATACACCTGAGCCTGCTTACTGCAGAACACAATCCATCGATCAGATTGATACACAAGTGTGTACAGTAGGTGTGGGTTATAGGGTGTCTAATTGTTTCAATATAGGTGACTCTTAAAATTGCTTGTTTTTGTACAGACATCACTCTTACCTAAACAGCACCCTCACCCGAAAAGGAGAAATCAAAGGGAGAGAAATGTGATTTTAATAACTGCAGTTGACATACAGTACCAGTCAAAGTTTGGACACACCTACTCATTCAAGGGTTTTTCTTTATTTTTACTATTTTCTACATTTTCTACACAGAATATTAGTGAAGACATTAAATTATGAAATACCACATATGGAATCATGTAGTAACCAAGAAGTGTTAAACAAATCAAAATATATTTTATATTTGAGATTCTTCTAAGTAGCAACCTTTGCCTTGATGACAGGTTTGCACACTCTTGGCATTCTCTCAACCATGTTCATGAGGAATGCTTTTCCCACATATGCTGAGCACTTGTTGCTTTTCCTTCACTCTGCGGTCCAACAATTGGGTTGAGGTCGGTGTGGAGGCCAGGCCATCTAATGAAGCACTCCGTCACTCTCCTTCTTTGTCAAATAGCCCTTACACAACCTGGAGGTGTGTTTGGTCATTGTCCTTTTGAAAAACAAATTATAGTCCCACAAAGCGCAAACCAGATGGGATGGCTTATTGCTGCAGAATGCTGTGGTAGTCATGCTGGTTAATTGTGCCTTGAATTCGAAATAAATCACCACAGTGTCAACAGCAAAGCACTCCCACACCATCACACCTCCTCCTCCATGCTTAACGGTGGGAACCACACATGCGGAGATCATCCGTTCACCTACTCTTTCTCACAAAGACACGCCGGTTGGAACCAAGATTTCTACTGGTCTGATGTCCATTGCTTATGTTTTTTGGCGCTTCTTATTGGTGTCCTTTTAGTAAAGATTTCTTTGCAGCAATTCGACCATGAGGCCTGATTCACGCAGTCTCCTCTGAACAGTTTATGATGAGATGTGTCTGTTACTTGGACTCTGTGAAGCATTTATTTGGGATGCAATGTGAGGTGCAGTTAACTCTAAAATGCTGGCCACACCGCTTGTGTCGTGTGTGCGAGCGTTGCAACTTAAATGTAAACATACATGTTGTTCAATTATTGCCCCAACGAGCGTCTGCGTTGCCAAGGGCTAAAATAGAAGTCAGTTCTATTTGTGACGCTGATCGTGGTGCAAGTCCTGCCTCTCCCATCCCCTCATTGGTTTATAGAAACAGATATCCACGTCCCATCTCCTCATTGGTTATACCCACGTGGGTGATTGAAAGATGAACTGAGTTTGATCGGTCGTTGTGGTAACTATGAGATGCCAAGCGCCATATAAAGTCCAAAGAAGAAAAAGCCTTGAAGGAGGAGAGATAACTAGAAACAATTCGGTTGACCGTTTTATGTGTGGATTAATTTTCGGAGTAGAGGACCTTGTGCATTTCAGGTAAAATAACAACTCAACGTTTATATTCCAGGACAAATTAGCTAGCAACTGCAAGCTAGCTAGCTAAATTGACATAAATATTTAATGCTTTTCAACCTGTCCCCAGATTAATATAATTGATTCAGAGTTTGTTTTTGATATTTTAACATGCGTGTCGTGATCACGTGTGGTGTGGGTGGACAAAATCAATTTGCGCACGATAGGTTAGGCTGCGGTGTGATGAACTTATCCTCTGCAGCAGAGGTAATTCTGGGTTTTCCTTTCCTGTGGCGGTCCTCATGAGAGCCAGTTTCATCATAGTGCTTGATGGTTTTTGCGATTGCACTTGAAGAAACTTTCAAAGTTCTTGACATTTTCCAGGTTGACTGACCTTCATGTCTTAAAGTAATGATGGACTGTCATTTCTCTTTGCTTATTTCAGCTGTTCTTGCCAAAATATGGACTAGGTCTTTTACGAAATAGGGCTATCTTCTGTATATCACCCCAAACGTGTCACTTCACAACTGATTGGCTCAAATGCGTCAATTTGTGGAATTTCTTTCCTTTTTAACTTTTAACAAGGCACACCTGTTAATTGAAATGCATTCCAGGTGACGACCTCGTGAAGCTGGTTGAGAGAATGCTAAGATTGTGCAAAGCTGTCATCAAGGATAAGGGTGCATACTTTGAAGAATCTCAAATATAAAACTATTCCATGTGTTATTTCATAGTTTTGATGTCTTCACTATTATTCTACAATGTAGTAAATAGTAAAAAATAAAGAAAAACCCTTGAATGAGTAGTTGTGACCAAACTTTTGACAGGTACTGTATATATTATGTGATTTAGTCTAGAATCAATGGAAGAATACTCTTACTCTTAAGAGCCTTTGGTTGTGCATAGTGTAGTCATTTGTGTTGCTAGGGAACAGCATCCTCTTCGAAGAAGTAAGAGGTGAAGGCCTCCGGCACATGGATTGCCTCCCTTGCTGAGTGGTTGGACCCCATCCTTGAAACATCCTGCTGAGCAGCAGACTTCTCCTCTGGCACACGGCGGCGAGCTGCAGATCCCCTCCTGGTCCTCGTGTCCATCCTCATGAAGTTACGCAGGACACAGGTAGCCTTCACACGCCTGAATTCCCCAGAGGGAGTCCCAGATGGCCCTGGTCACCCCAACCTTGCAGTGCCCTACACGGTAACGGAAGGCAATCGTTTTGAAGGAATCTTCAAAAGGTATCTGTAGGAATATGGAAGACAATGGAATTATTCGACTTTTACATCACCGGGTCATTGTGGATTACTAAAGTATAATATATCTCATAACAAATTATGATAACATTGGCTAGATAGATGCATGTGCACAGACATGTGCACGTGTAACATGTGACAACGGCAGGATCATGTCAAGGATAGCATCACAAATGAATACATAAATAACACTTGAAGCTTGATGATGAGTTGATCATTTGAATCAGCTGTGTAGTGCTAAGGCAAAAACAAAACTGTGCACCCCTTTGAGTCCCCAGGACCAGGACTGAGAACCACTGCTCTTCATTGGGACCTCTTCATCTGCAGACAGGCTTTCACAGCACTCTGTGTCTGAGGACAGAAAACATCACAGGAAACAGACTTCTTTATACTTAAATAATACAGCACTGAATATTATGTTACTATTATCTCCATCCTCATTTCTAGTTACTGGAACTACACAAGTACCTGCCCTATCCAGATCGCCTACTCTCTCACTTTGACAGTTGGGGCTGCTATCCTTTCACCCTCATCAATGGCTGTTAGCTAGCTACCTACAAATGCATTTAGAGTTTGTTTTTTACAATAATAAATACATCGAGATAGCTAGCTAATAGGAAGTTAGGTAGATAGTGATATTTAATTAACTTACTGTAGCTAGCTATACGTTATGTAAAGTTGGCTAGATAGTTAGATAGCTACGTTAGCAGCTCATTACATTTACATTACATTTTAGTCATTTAGCAGACGCTCTTATCCAGAGCGACTTACAGTAGAGTGCATACATTTTATTACATTTTACATTTCATTACCTTTTTTACATACTGAGACAAGGATATCCCTACCGGCCAAACCCTCCCTAACCCGGACGACGCTATGCCAATTGTGCGTCGCCCCACGGACCTCCCGGTTGCGGCCGGCTGCGACAGAGCCTGGGCGCGAACCCAGCCCAGCCTGGGCGCGAACCCAGAGACTCTGGTGGCGCAGCTAGCACTGTGATGCAGTGCCCTAGACCACTGCCCCACCCGGGAGGACATTGAGTTAGCTCATTTGAGTTAGCCTGCACTGTAGCACTGTCTCTGCTGCTGCCTCTGCCGCATTGTTCTCAATTAATTTAGCTATTATACACATAGCAACACAGGGAAAGGCGGCAATTTTAGGGCACAGTGAAGATTTTTTCAGAACCGCGGACAGGGACCGTATCCAACGCGGGAGAAAGCACATTTGTTATAAAATAATATTAGATTCATTAGTGTTGCACCATTATCTTTACATAATATAACCATATACGATTTCACTATCACATTTCTTAGTGATGGACTGTGCCCTGTTCCCCGTGGCCTCCGCAATGGATTAGTCCACTGAGACAGACGCGAATCAGACAGGTGTCTTGTGCACCATGAAAAAATTAATTGCGACTGCTCGACTAAAGAAATTTAGGTCGACCAACAGCTTGTCGACCAAACAGTTGACTAAATGGGGTCAGCCCTAATAATTATTCACACCCCTGAGTCACTACTTTGTAGAAGCACCTTTTACAGCTGTGAGTCTTTCTGGGTAAGTCTCTAAGAGCTTTCCACACCCAGATAGTGCAACATTTTCCCATTATTCTTTTCAAAATTCTTCAAGCTCTGTCAAATTGGTTGGTGATCATTGTTAGACAACCATTTTCAGGTCTTGATTTTCAAGTAGATTTAAGTTAAAACTGTAACTCGACCACTCAGGAACATTCACTGTCTTCTTGGTAAGCATCTCCAGTGTAGATTTGGTCTTGTGTTTTAAATTACTGTCCTGATGAAATATGAATTAATCTCCCAGTGTGTGATGGAAAGCAGACTGAACCAGGTTTTCCTCTAGGGTTTTGCCTGCGCTTAGCTCCATTCCATGTGTTTTTTATCCTGAAAAACTCACCCATCCTTAACGATTACAAACACACCTATAACATGATGCAGCCACCATTATGCTTGAAAATATGGAGAGTGGTACTCAGTAATGTGTTGTATTGGATTTGCCACAAACATTACACTTTGTGTTCAGTAATTAAAGTTAATTACTTTGCCCCGTTTTTTGCAGTATTACTTTACTTTCTTGTTACAGGATGCATGTTTTGGAGTATCTGTATTCTGTACAGGCTTCCTTCTTTTCACTCTGTCAATTAGGTTAGTAATGTGGAGTAATGAAGCTAACATATGGAATTGTTTTAAGATGGTCATACATTGAATTTTAAGACCCCTTTAGGTATATACAGTTGAAGTCAGAAATTTACATACACTTAGTTTGGAGTCATTAAAAGTTGTTTTTCAACCGCTCCACAAATTTCTTGTTAACAAACTATAGTTTTGGCAAGTCGGTTAGGATATCTACTTTGTGCATGACACATTTGATTTGCACTTTTCGCACCAAAGTATGTTCATCTTTAGGAGACAGAATGCGTCTCCTTCCTGAGCGATATGATGGCTGCGTGGTCCCATGGTGTTTATACTTGCGTACTATTGTTTGAACAGATGAACGTGGTTTGGAAATTGCTCCCAAGGATGAACCAGACTTGTGGAGGTCTACAATTTGTTTTCTGAGGTCTTGGCTGATTTCTTTTGATTTTCCCATGATGTCAAGCAAAGAGGCACTGAGTTTGAAGGTAGGCCTTGAAATGCATCCACAGGTACACCTCCAATTGACTCAAATTATGTCAATTAGCCTATCAGAAGCTTCTAAAGCCATGACATCATTTTCTGGAATTTTCCAATCTGTTTAAAGGCACAGTCAACTTAGTGTATGTAAACTTCTGACCCACTGGAATTGCGATACAGTGAATTACAAGTGAAATCATCTGTTTGTCAACAATTGTTGGGAAAATTACTTGTGTCATGCACAAAGTAGATGTCCTAACCGACTTGCCAAAACTATAGTTTGTTAACAAGAAATTTGTGGAGTGTACGTAAACTTCCGACTTCAACTGTATACGTATACATTTTTGCACAAATATATATATATATATATATATAAATATCACATTTATATATCACATTTACATAAGTATTCAGACCCTTTACTCAATACTTTGAAGCACCTTTGACAGCAATTACAGCCTTGAGTCTTCTTGGGTATGACGCTATGAGCTTGGCACACCTGTATTTGGGGAGTTTCTCCCATTCTTCTCTGCAGATCCTCTCAGGCTTGGATCGGGAGCGCAGCTATTTTCAGGTCTCTCCAAAGATGCTTGATGAGGTTCAACTCTGGGCTCTGGCTGGGCCACTCAAGGACATTCAGAGACTTGTCCCGAAGCCACTCCTGCGATGTCTTGGCTGTGTGCTTAGGGTCGTTGTCATGTTGGAAGGTGAACATTTGCCCCAGTCTGAGGCCCTGAGTTCTCTGGAGCAGGATTTCATCAAGGATCTCTCTGTACTTTGTTCCGTTCATCTTGACCCTGACTATTCTCCCAGTCCCTGCTGCTGAAAAACATCCCCACAGCATGATGCTGCCACCACCGTGCTTCACCGTAGGGATGGCATTGGCCAGGTGATGAGCGGTGCCTGGTTTCCTCCAGATGTGAGGCTTGGCATTCAGGCCAAAGAGTTCAATCTTTGTTTCATAAGACCAGAGAATCTTGTTTCTCATGGTCTGAGAGTCCTTTAGGTGCCCTTTGGCAAACTCCAAGCCGGGCTGTCATGTGCCTTTTACTGAGGATCTGTGTGCCGGTTATGATTTTTATATGCATATTTTCGTGGAACAGTTTAATTTCCTTTATATCTCAAAATAGTATCATGTGGTTAATCAAAATTCTAAAAGTAACTTATATTTGCCAACTTTGTAAAAATAGCCTACGTAAAGCCAAGAAATAAAAACATTGCCTGCTGTAGATAGAAAATATCCTGATTTAAAATATGTATCCTATAAATCACATTGGCTACTCATGGCTTGTCTGAAAGGAACTTGAAACATTCTATCAACTATTACCTTGGGTACAGCCTGAAGATTGTTCTAGAAAACTTGCAACATTGTATGACATTTTCTGGGCCCTCAGAGTTTCCTGCTCCAGTGAGCTCCAGACAGACATAGCTGTAGGCTATTTGCACAAGGGATAAGAAGTGATCAGGTAGGCTTAATTTATGACGTTTCCACCGGATCAGAGCATGACATTTTTTTCCCCTTTCACGCTGAGCTGTTATCGAAAGAGAGATGGAAGGATTTTTCAAATAGGCTACGTTGAGGAACTATTGTCATTCTCAATGGATGCTAAAACAGACTTTGTTTACTTTCTGTTTGAGGTGATGAAGAAAAAAATCACTTTGAGAATTTCCACAGTGGTAGTGAGATAAGGCGATCAGAAATACTATCAAATCCCCAAATGTGCACATTTTTTTTTTCTGGGGGGGGGGGGGTCATTAATACTATAGCCCATAGAAATGCATTGAATAACACATTCATAAATTGCTAAATAAAGACAGTACATTTTAAGGATAAAGGTTTTGAAGTGTCTATGTCTAGGAGATATAAGAAAGATCAGGAAATATTTTAGTTATTTTGGACACATATTTAACCCCTTAATTTGTTACCAAAAAACTACCTTCGTACTTCCATGAATTTGTATTGGTTACCTTCAGACGAGTCCCGTGACACTTGTGGGTCGTCTTTTCATCTGGTCATATCATTTTTGTAGGCCAAACCGTTCAGACGCGACAGATGTCTTTGTGAGTAGACCACATCTTGGGCTGTTTCATAGTCTGACAACACCACTGTAGCTCAGCCAGCCGACATAGGCGGATGCGGCGGATTGAGAAGTATATCTCTAGCTTACACTGAAAGATTTTTTATGTTGCTTCGATTGATGCACTGGTGCGTCAATAAAGTCTTAAGGATTAAACTCTGTAACTGTTTTACATTCGCCATTGTCCTCATGGTGAAGTCCCTGATCCCTATCTTTGCAGTAAATGGGTGTATTTGTTCACCATCCAAAGTGTAATTTATAACTTCACCATGCTCAAAGAGATATTTAATGTGTGCTTTTTTATTTTTTACCTATCTACAAATAAGTGCCCTTCTCTGCGAGGCATTGGAAAACCTCCCTGGTCTTTGTGGTTGAATCTGTGTCTGAAATTCACTGCTTGACTAAGGGACCTTACATATAATTATATGTGTGGGGTACAGAGATCGGGTTGTCATTCAAAAATAATGCAACTTATTATGTGACTTGTTGAGCACATTTTTACTCCTGAACTTAATTAGGCTTGCCATAACAAGGGGGTTGAATACTTATTGACTCAAGACATTTCAGCGTTTCATTTTTATTTAATTATAAAAAATAAAATACATAATTCCACTTTGACTTTAGGGGGTATTGTGTATAGGCCAGTGAAAAAAAGCTAAAATTGAATCAAATTTAAATTCAGGCTGGAACACAACAAAATGTGGGAAAAGTCCAGGGGTGTGTATACTGTACTTTCTGAAGGCACTGTCTATGGAAACGCCCTATTCTTATTGTGACACCTGGAGGAACATTTGGGTTTACTTGTATGGTATGGGGTTATGGGTAAAGATGGCGCACTAGTTAATTGGACCTGGTGATACTGTAGGAGCCTGCCTGTATGTAAGATGCCTTTAGACCAACCGTTTTCTGATTTGATATTTGTTCTAAAATATAAAATGGCAAGGCTAAAAACAAAGCAATGCATATAAAATAACTAAACAGGTACCAATTAACTAAGAATACAATTTTTCATTTATAATAATAATTAGCAAAAACGTTTACTCTCTTGATTCTGAGGATGTGCTTTGATTTTTTTGCCCCCCGTGTGTTTTGTTGTTGTGACATTCTATTTTGAATATTCACAAATACAATGTATGGGTAATCTATTGTATTCAGTTTATACAGCATGTTACTGTTGATCGTACAGTAATTTACTGTGACAAGTACATTATATTTTGTTATAGTAGCTGGCTATTAATACAGAATTTCTTAACATTTGAAAAATGTATTTACTTACTTGAATAGGTCCTCCCACTGTATTTACTCACTTGAATAGGTTCTCCCAATAATGGGCAATCTTCAATATATTTTCAATGGTAGCTGAGCACAGCCATGTGAACAGGATGAATGGAGGCAAGGAAAAAAGTGTTTGTCTCCAGAGAGGTTTAGAACATGTTGTGCTGTTTGACTTGATCAGTGTAATCCACTTTCAGTTTTAATAAATATACATCTCAGTCTGTCGGCCACACTTGATAAATTAAAAACTAGCATAGGTAACAGTTACCCGGTAATGCACATAACATACAGCTCTCCTTCTACGGGTGTGTGGGAGGAGAGTTCTTGAAATGTAACATCCAATCATAATCTTGCCAGAATACTTTTCAAACCGTTTTTGCAATACAACATTCTCCAGACCTCCAAGGGAGGCGTGACAACAATGTGAATTTGGAGGTATGGCAACGCGAGACTAGGGTATGCCTGACATCAGCAAAGACTGGGGTGTTTTTCAGGATCGAAAGAAGCGGGATGGCGCTAAGCACAGGCAAAATCCTAGAGGAAAACCTGCTTCAGTCTGCTTTACCTCAGACTCCGGGGGAGGAATTCACCTTTCAGCAGGAAAATAACCTACAGCACAGGCCAAATCCACACTGGAGTTGCTTACCAAGAAGACTGTGAATGTTCCTGAGTGACCAAGTTACAGTTTTGACTTACAGTACATCTGCTTGAAAATCTATGGCAAGACGTGAACATTTATGTCTAGCCATGATACCCAACACTTTGACAGAGCTTGAAGAATTTTGAAAAGAATAATGTGCAAATATTGCACAATCCAGGTGTGCAAAGCTCTTAGAGACTTGCCCAAGAAGACTCACGGCTGTAATCACTGCCAAAGGTGATTCTAACATGTATTGACTCAGGGGTGAATACTTATCTAATCGAGGTATATTCGTGTTTTAGTTTTCATAAATGTTAGAATTTGTGTAGATTGTTGACAAAAAAAAGACTATTGACTACATTTTAAACCCACGTTGTAAGACAATAAAAAGTGAATAAACCCAAGGGGGGTGAATACTTATGATTGGCACTGAGTACAGTATGCCTGAAGATTGAAGTTACTCTATGTGTGCGAATCTACATTTACAATGACAATTTAGTTCATTCAGCAGACACTATTATCTCGAGAGACGTACAGTCAGTGCATTCAACTAAGTTAGTAAAAAAATAACCACATATCAGCGTCAGTCCAAGTAGACTTCTTCAAAATAGCAGAATCAGTGCCAGGAAGAAAATCAAGTATGTTATGATTCGTCCCAGAGTGATGTAGACTTGTAAAACCAGATGAGTAGACGAGCCAATCAATTGCATCAACTGGTCATCAAAGTAGGAGGGAGAAGAGCGAATGCCTGTCATTCAGTGTCAACACAGATCATACAGAAGTCACTTTAACTCATCAGACATCAGTAATCTCTTGCTGACCATAGATTAGTACTGTATCTAAAATACATTATCGGCATATGGATAGAAGGTTCAAAAGCCATATGGGACATATACATTTTTGGGGAGATTTTAGTTAATGGGAAGAATGTATGAAAACCTTGGCTTTGGGGCTTTATTTCCAAGCTTTCAAGTGAGTGCTCTTTCGTTCTCTCGCTCTCAATTCAATTCAAAAGGCTTTATTGGCATGGGAAACATATGTTTACATTGCCAAAGCACGTGAAATAGATAATAAACAAAAGTGAAATAAACAAGCCTCTCTATCTCTCTCTCTGCCTCTCTCCCTCTGCTTATGTAAATTGTTTCCAGTGATCTAATATTCACAGAGGAGCGGGAGACCCAGATGACTGTGTTAGTGCTATATCTTCAAAGCACTCTGTTGGAGTCCTTTTCCCACCACCGACCCCTAGTGCTCTGGAGTTCTTGGTTCCGTCCCAAATGGCACCCTATTCTTTATATACGGCACTCCTTTTGAATGGGCCCTAGTCAAAAGTAGTGCACTATATAGGTAATAGGGGGCTATTTAGGACGCAATCCTTTTCATATCCCTGGTTGGTGCTCGGTGCTCTCTACTTTCTCTTCTTTGATTTACTTAACTTTGGTCCTCCCTGCCCCCCTCGGCCCCCCTGGCGAGCATACACCATGGCTCTCAACCTCACTCGTTAGTTCCTCTACAGGGCTTTTTGGTCTTGCCAAAATCTATCCCTCCCTGCTGTTTTGAGTTCTTAGAAAGTAGAGCATCTCCAGTTTAGTTTTTGCCCCGTCCTTGCTTTCTTTTTCCCCTGTGTGAGGTAGTCAAGTGTCGAATGTCGGAGAGAAAACACACCAGAATGATGAACTGTTAAAAAGCAGCGGGTGGCTGCAGTGTTTTACGGATCACCTGCTGGGTGGCGGCGAACTGTGGCAGTTCAACATGTAGAATCGTCAGGAAATTGATGGATGATATTCTAGTCGGAGACGATAGCGTGCCCACCTGCTGCTTCTAATCGCTCTGGTGTATTTGCTCTATTATGTGTTTTCTAAGTGTAGTGTGTCATCTCTCTCCGTGTACTTTCAGAACTCGGGCATAGAGAAGGCCTTTCTGTTTGACGTGGTCAGTAAGATCTACATCGCTACAGACAGCAGTCCTGTGGACATGCAGACCTACGAGCTGTGCTGCGACATGATCGACGTGGTCATAGACATCTCCTGCATCTACGGGTGAGTTGAAAGTTGCGTGGAGGTACTGTGCCGGCAAAAACCAACACATTTCTGTTGTATCCTGAGTATAATGGACCAACACAGATGTTATTGTCTTGAGTCTCACAGTCACAATCAGACCTTCACACCAGGCAGGGCCCTTCAGTTCTGGCCCTGGGGACCCACGGGCTGTGCAGGGTTTTGTTCCAGCCCAGTTCTGGTAATAAAATTGTAATTTAGCAAACACTTTGCCCTCAGAACAAAGTCTGTGTGAATCCTGTTCTTCATACTCACTGTGTCTCTGTTCAATTTCACTCCAGCTGAGACACTAATTAGATCCTAATCTGAGTTCCCAGTCTGTTTTAGGAGATAGTTATTCTCTTTCACACACACACACACACACACACACACACACACACACACACACACACACACACACACACACACACACACACACACACACACACACACACACACAAATGAAGAAATCATGAGTACAAGCACACCTTCATCTACGTTATTCCTCTCACGAATAGCTGCATTCGCAGTTGAAATGTATATTCTCAAAATCTAGCCTTTATTGATATTGGGGAAAATAAAAAAAACATTTACTTTCACTTCAAAGTTGTTTAGCAGACGTTCTTATCCAGAGTGACTTAAGGTTAGTGGATTAAACGAAGCCAGTTAAGACAGCCACATCACAGTCATTGCAAGTAAAAAACAAACACATATTTGCACTCTGAGTTTATGTACATAGAGAGTTCATATGGTAATGTAGGTGGTGCTAAACACGGAAGGCACACAAGTGTATCCTTTTAAGTTGAGCCTTTTAACCACAGTGTGGTGAACTCAAGAGTTCTGCTTTGCTTAGCAAACACCTATCTTCTCCTTCCACCTGGCTGCCTGTCAGGGAGCTCTATTGCATCAAAACCTGACAAACACAGCAGGTGATCAGCCGTTTTATGTCTCCTCAGTCTTCACCCTAGCCCTGAACACACCCACACACGCACACACACACACATACACACGCACCTTCTGTCCTGCCATGTCCTGTCCTCCTGTTCTGGCCATCAGGCTGACTAGTAGAACCTTCCTCGTAGCCATGAGAGGACGGTAGTAAACAAGCCAGCCGAGGTAAGCCATGTGGTAACGTTAGCTCCCTCTGGGCCAGTTGACCCAATATGAACCAGGTCTGATGTGCTTTCGTTGGGCTGCTGTGCCCTGGCAGGGAGGCTGCTGCTGGGGCTGGGGATATAGGCCGAGGCCTTACCCTGGGCACTGCAGCTGTGGGTTGGGATGGGATGGAGATATGCCACACTGGGGTTTAGGAGGGCTGAGCTGGGGAAGGCTGTTGACTGTGTTTACGCCTCAGGGCACAACACTCTAGATGAGATGAGCTCTCACCGTATATAAGTCTAGGAGACTGCACAGACTTTGAGATATTTTCCAAGGGGGGACGTGTGTGTACAGTGACTTCATAAAGTATTCACACCCCTTGACTTTTTCCACATTTTGTTGTGTTACAGCCTCAGTTATAAATTGTGTCACTGGTTTACACACAATACCCCATAATGTCAAAGTGGAATTGTTTTTACGAATTCATAAAAAATGTAAAGCTGAAATGTTTTGAGTCAATAAGTATTCAACCCCTTTTATGGCAAGCCTGAATAAGTTCAGGAGTAAACATTTGCTCATTAACAAGTCACATAATAAGTTGCATGGACTCTGTGTGCAATAATAGTTTTCAACAGGATTTTTGAATGACTACCTCATCTCTGTACTCCATACATCCAATTATCTTTAAGGTCCCTTAGTCGAGCAGTGAATTTCAAACACAGATTCAACCACAAAGAACAGGGAGGTTTTCCAATGCCTCGCAAAGAAGGGCACCTATTGGTAGATGGGTAAACATAAAAAAGCAAACATTGAATATCACTTTGAGCATGGTATTACACTTTGAATGGTGTATCAATGCATCCAATCACTACAAGGATACATGCGTACTTCCTAACTCAGTTACCGGAGAGGAAGGAAACACTCAGGGATTTCACAATGAGGCCAATGGTGACTTTAAAACAGTTACAGAGATTAATGGCTATGATAGGAGACTGAGGATGGATCATCATTGTATACTGAACAAAAATATAAATGCCACATGCAACAATTTAATTGATTTTACTGAGTTACAGTTCATAGATGGAAATCAGTCAATTGAAATAAATTCATTAGGCCCCAATCTATGGATTTCACATGACTGGGAATACAGATATGCATCTATTGGTCATAGATACATAAAAAAATATAGGCCTCACAATGGGCCTCAGGATCTCATCGCCGTATTTTTCTGCATTCAAATTGCCATCGATAAAATGCTCACTAACAGAGATGTAAACAAATGTTTGCACAAAATATGAGAGAAATAAGCTTTTTGTGCTTGTGGAACATTTCAGGGATCTTTTATTTCAGCTCATGATGTGTTTATATTTTTGTTCAGTGTTGTTACTCCACAATACTAACCTAAATGACAGAGTGAAAACAAGGAAGCCTGTACAGAATAAAACATATTCCAAAACATGCATCCTGTTTGCAATAAGGCACTAAAGTAAAACTGCAAAAAATGTAAAACTGCAAAAAGAAATATGACCTGAATACAAAGCATTATGTTTGGTGCAAATGATCAACAACCAACTTAACAGAACTTGAAGAATTAAAAAAAAACAATAATGTACATATATTGTAAAATCCAGGTGTGAAAAGCTCTTAGAGACTTACCCAGAAAGACTCACAGATGTACATGTATCGACTCAAGTGTGTGAATACTTATGTAAATGAAATATTTCTGTATTTCATTTTCAATACATTTGGAAACATTTCTAAAAACAGTTTGTCCTCATGAAAAATGTTTTTTTTTCATCTCTTTTTTAATTCAGGCTGTAACGCAACAAAATGTCAAGGGGTATGCATTTTTTTCTGAACGCACTTTACATATTCCTGTATGTAGGTAATTGTGTGTGAGTGATCAAGGCATGCAAGTGGAGCTCCAATTTAGCTTTTGAGGTTTCATTGGACCAGTTGATTTAACTCTCCTCCAAATACTGGCATTACTCACATGAACTGTGAACATCATTATCATGGTGTGCGTCCCAAATGGCACCCTATTCCCTATATAGTGTATATACTATGTAGGTGAAAGGGTGTCTTTTGGGATGCAGACCCATGACAAAACGGCTGGGCTATTAACATTAGAGGTTTCAGGTTTTTTCCACCTCATTTAGTTAATGACGCACTCCCCTGACCAACATATTGAAGGTCTGCGTCTTTCCCTAGTAATTACATTTGACATTTTTGTCATTTATAAGATGCTCTTATCCAGAGAGACTTACAGTCGGTGCGTTCAACTAGTAAGGGAGAACAAGCACATATCACAGTTATTGCAAGTCGGCCCTCCTTTGAAAGGGTCTTTCTCGATTGAGGTTATCCTTTTTTTCTTTTCACAAATTATGACTCCATGTGAAACCGTACATGTTTTTTTGCTTTGTTTTCCTCCCCAGTGACATGCAGTGAGAAACTATTCTTGGTTTGAAGACCTTATGTCAATGTATTCCCCCCCCCCCCAAAGCTCCTGAAAGCATGGGATTAGGTTTGAGCTTTTATTCATTTTTATAATTACCATTTGATCCGGCATCTGTTACATAGTACAGCTTTTTATCTTATGCACTAGATGGTGTTGGCAGAGGGGACACAGGTACACATGTACTTTCTCATTTTAATGCATGTAGGAATATACAGTAGATTATTTGTGCCCCTGTATCAACTCAGGGAAAGCCAGTGTGAGGGTTTGTGCTCAGTTTAATATGGATGTTTTCCGGTGTGTGGGAGAACACATATCTGTTGAGTTATGTAAGTTCTTGCACTCAAGCCATATAAAAAGGAAAAACCGAGGAGGCAAGATGCAAAAAATATACTTAATTTAATGTATGCTCGAAATGATAACAAAAGGTGCTAATGCAAAGTGCTTTTTTTTTGTTTAGCACTTTGCACTAGCAACTTGAATTTTTTCGACCATGGATTAAATTATGTATATTTTTGTTTCTTGGCCTCCTTGGTTTTTCATTTTCTTTGTTTGACGGCGAGTACCTACGTTATTCTACCTATAGGCTATCAGCTCTGACTTATAACTGCTGCTGCTACAGTATGCCATTGACTTTCTCAGTGAAAAAATCAAGATGGATGCCTTAACTGTTCTACTTGTTTTTAATTGATTGTTATCACCGATTATGCAGATGGTAGCTATTGTGAAGGTTTTTACTTGCAATGATTTTGCTATGTGGTTGCACTTATTGTTAGTTGCTCTGGATAAGAACTGTTAAGTGAGCTAAATGAGTTTAGCCATACATGTGTTCCCTTCATTCCTACAAATATTTATTTAAAAACAGTGTTTTTACAGTACCAGAACTTATTGCTTGGTCTTTGGTTAACAAAGAGAGAGATAAGATGCACTCGCTAAGTCATCATCATCTCTCCAAACTAACAAGAATAACCCCGAACCATTTTAAAGAGTAGTTCTTATTGTATGATTTGACATGATACTACAGTGAGTCTATGAGAATGAACAGTCCCTAAAAGAGAAAAGAGAAGAGAACTTGGGAAAAGGAATGGGAAATGGGCTTTATTTCGAACAGAATAAAAAAGAATTTTAAAGGTATTCAACTCTTACCCTACGAGGTTCGGAGCCTGCTGGTTTTTCTGTTCTACCTGTTAATTAATTGCACCCACCTGGTGTTCCAGGTCTAAGTTGGTCTCGGATTTAGAGGGAAAGAATGAAAAAAAGCAGTGGAACTGGCTTCGAGTTCCAGAGTTGAATATGAGGGGTCTATTGAATATTCATTGAATTGAACTGCTCCTTCAGTTCCTTGGCCGACAATGTAAAAGCACAAACAAAATACATTATTAAACCAACAACAGCAGGGTTTCCTTTATCTCTGCATTCAGTTTAATCCCAGTACTGGTATTCTTAAATTTAGGATGTGCATATCACCCTCCTTTTTTTCTTTGAATGAATTTTAGCTTAAATCTCGCTATCTCAACCTTTGTTCTCTTCTCGCTCTCATCCCCTCGTTCTCATCCCTCTCTCCCAGGCTAATGTGGGACGAGGCAGGTACACCCTATCACTCACTCGTCCCTGGTTCTCATCCCTCGCTCTCTTCCCTCTCTCATCCCCTTGTTCTTATCCCTCTCTCCCAGGCTGACGGAGGAAGAGGCAGGTCAGCCCTATGATAAAGAGTCCATGGCCATCATCCACCTGAACAACACCACCGTCATGTACCTGAAGGAGGTCACCAAGTTCCTGGCTCTGGTCTGCTTCCTCCGAGAGGAGAGCTTTGAGAGGAAAGGTAACAGAGAGTTAGGGAGGAGAGCTACGAGAAGAAAGGTGAGAGAGAGTTAGGGAGGAGAGCTACGAGAAGAAAGGTGAGAGAGAGTTAGGGAGGAGAGCTACGAGAAGAAAGGTGAGAGAGAGTTAGGGAGGAGAGCTACGAGAAGAAAGGTGAGAGAGAGTTAGGGAAGAGAGCTTCGAGAGAAAAGGTAAGAGAGTTGGGGAGGAGAGCTTCGAGAGTTAGGGAGGAGAGCTTTGAGAAGAAAGGTGAGAGAGAGTTAGGGAAGAGAGCTTCGAGAGAAAAGGTAAGAGAGTTGGGGAGGAGAGCTTCGAGAGTTAGGAAGGAGAGCTTTGAGAAGAAAGGTGAGAGAGAGTCAGTCTCTATCCCAAATGGAACCCTATTCCTTTTAAAGTGCACTGCTTTTGACCAGGGTCCAACCTGGTCCAAGAAGAACCCCTAGCCTTATAGCAGAATGTGCTGTGACTTTATAGGGATGAATTCTAACTTTGGGTATTATGTGCTTGTATTAACACAAAGTTTTATGTTACATACCTAGTTTTTAGATGTGTCGTTGGCACTACAAAAGATTTTCCAAGAAATGTCACACATATCTCCTGTTAACACCAATGCATGATTTATTCAAAAATCTGAGTTCCATCAATGCATGATTTATGCCAAGGTCCGAGTTAGCACAGCTACATGCGCATATTCAGATATCACGACGACCAGACATGACATGAATCCACAAGTGCAGTACTGAATACCTGCTGATACTAGAGCACCTGCTACTCTAAATAGCATGCTTCCAAAGGCTAACGACTAACCAGGATTGAAATATTTATAATCCAACCGCTTCTAGCGTGTTGTGTGATCTGTGATGAACACAGTGATATAGGTTACTTGATAGATGGCAGAACATAATTAATATGATGACAATGTAAAGCAAAAAGCTGTATTGTCCAGAGACTAAATACAGTATCCCTTCTTACGCTCAATTAACAGATGTACACATAATAAGTCATTTATATAAATTGCAATGGAAAGCCTATTATTCCATAGATACCTCTCTCTCTCTCTCGCTCTCTCTCGCTCTCTCTCGCTCTCTCTCTCGAAGAGAAGTGTGGTTACCTTGGCACTGATGATCAAAGGCTCTCATCTTCCTGTGAACTTGTCAAATCCTCCCGGCTTGTTAGATTGAGCCTTGGCTGTCTGCGGCAGCTAAGAGATTGGACGACAGATGACACAGCACTTGTGATAATAGGCATTCATAAGAGTGTTCTCTTTGTACAGTACATGGGAAGGCATGGCATCCAAACTATGGGAACAGTCATTTTCAAGTTGTATTTATTAGACTCGTATAGCAGTCTCGGAATCGAGAGTTTAGGAGGATGACAGCGAAGTCAGTGCATGGTTGTGTATTTCCTGTTTTTTTATTGTGTGTATTTTTATTAAACAGTATGGTCTTTGACTTTTTTTATGTGTTACATTTGAACATTTCCATTGGCATTGATTAGTCTTTCCCCCTATCCTATTTGTCAGCAGAACAAAAGCATGAAAGCTTCTTACATCTGGTACACTGTTTGTCAACGAGTCACAAAATATCCTCTTTTCCCCAAAATAACAATAAAGCCAACAATGATAAGGTTAAATTAATTCATTAACTTTAGTGGTTCTTACAACAGGTCAAATCCTACAGGTTATATTATTCAAGGTCGTATCATGCATTGTTTTCACCTGCAGTTTCAAATACTTTTACCCTCCAAAACTTTGGAAGAATGGGGGTAAAAGTTGTCTTCAAAGCATGTATGAGCCCATAGCATCTGCATACTATTCCCTTGAATTGTAAAATAATATTTCAGTCTTTATAAGCGTTTTGACACTTTCAACTCTAGACAATTACCACTCAACAATGGTATATTTAGCTTATCTTCAAATTCAGTGATATAAAATAAAAACATCTCATGTAAATAGCATTGCTCCAAACTTGCATATTTCACTATCTAAATAATTAGAGATGGCTAGGCTTTGATCATTTGACAGATACATTAAACATGTAATACCTAACTTTAAGCTAACAAGCTAATGAGACAGAAGAGATTTTTTAGTTTTTTTTTGTGTTCATTTTGTGTTTCTTGCAATTGCAATTATTATCTGATTCACAATGTAGGATATTTTCGCTCATAATTGATATTGTGAGAGCGAGATGAATTTGTCATTCTAACATTCTAATAGCTATGGTAACTCTGCTCGTCCTGTCTGAATACTGATCTCATCCTATCTTGTCTTTATCCCACAGGACTAATTGACTACAACTTTCACTGTTTTAAGAATGCTATTCAGGAGGTGTTTGATGTACGAGTGAAGGTGCAGAAAAACAGAAAGCTCCTCAGCCAGAGGAGGTGGAGCAAACAGGCCTCAATGGAGTCCTCAGCAGCCAGCACTGAACGCCGCCCCATTGGTGGCATCACATGTCAATCAACCATCTTTAAATCAACATAAGATAAAGAGCAGGTGATATGTGAAGGGCTGTGGGCTGTATGGCCCCAAACACACTCAGGTTGTACAACTGCTGTAACAACACATTTGGCACAACGTTTGTGATACAACAGAGAGGGGGGAACAAAAATTAGATATGGAGACACCAATTTTTAATAGTAAACATTTTTTGTGCAAGTGCAGGTCTTCACAAGTGTTCAACAATCACTTATGGTTGCATTTCAACCATACAAACCAGCAGATATAGAATCTTAATTTGATCACTCTTTTGTTGCTGAGAACATGATAATTCACATTTCCTGTTACAGAAAGATTATTTTCCTGCTGTAGGAAACGGGCTCAAATTAAGATCCTACATCTGTATAACTTGGGCCAGAAGTTTTTGTCGAATCATACAAGACCTGACCCGGAAATATATATATATATAATTACCACATTTGTTACAGTTGACCTGTATGTTGAGTGTCAGCCCATAGTAGGGCATGCTGAAGTTGTATCATTTTTTACAAGTAAGGGCCTGTAATGTCATTTAATATTATCACTAATAATAATACATGGTCATAGTCAAAGTAATATGGATGGGCCTTTTGAATACTGTAGAAGTAGGATGGACACTGAAATCACACTGGCTGCATCCCACATAGCACCCTAGTCCTTTTATAGTGTGTAAACCCCATAGGTCTCTGGTCAAATGTAGTTGACTATATAGGGAATTGGATGTCATTTGAGATGCAGCCATGATCTTTATGGAAGCAGTCCACCAAAGCAACAGATTGTAAGAACAGATGTTCATAAAGCTACCAGACCAGGTTCAAATACTATTTGAAATCATTTCAATCATTTCTGTGCTTGACTTACACTATATATGCAAAAGTATGTGGAAACCCCTTCAAATTAGTGGATTCAGCTATTTCAGCCACACCCATTGCTGTCAGGTGTATACAATCAAGCACACTGCCATGCAATCTCTATAGACAAACATTGGCAGTAGAATGGCCTTACTGAAGCGCACATAGACTTTCAACGTGGCACCGTCATAGGATGCCACCTTTCCAACAAGTCAGTTCCTCAAATTTCTGCCCAGCTAGAGTCTACCCCGGTTAACTGTAAGTGCTGTTATTGTGAAGTGGAAACGTCTAGGAGCAACAATGGCTCAGCTGCGAAGTGGTAGGCCACACAAGTTCACAGAACAGGACCGCCAAGTGCTGAAGCGCGTAGCGCGTAAAAGTCATCCGTCCTCTGTTGCAACACTCACTGCCGAGTTCCAAACTGCCTCTGGAAGCAACATCAGCACAAAAACTGTTCGTCCGGAGCTTCATGTAATGGGTTTCCATGGACAGGCAGCCACACACAAGCCTAAGATCACCATGCGCAATGCCAAGCGTCGGCTGGAGTTTTGTATAGCTCGCCGCCATTGGACTCTTATGTTCACCAGGGATTGTTTTATTTTACACCATTATTATTATTATTATTAATGCATCTCATATTCATGTTTTCATGGAAACCCGCGTTCTCTGGAGTGATGAATCATGCTTCTCCATCTGACAGTCCGACAGATTAATCTTGCTTTGGCGGATGCCATGCGAACACTACCTGCCCAAATACATATTGCGAACTGTAAAGTTTGCTGGAGGAAGAATAATGGGCCAGCGCTGTTTTTCATGGTTCGGGCTAGACCCCTTAGTTCCAGAAATCTTACCTCTATATTATGCAATTACATTCTAGACGATTCTGTGCTTCCAACTTGATGGCAACAGTTTGGGGAAGGCCCTTTCCTGTTTCAGTATGACAATGCCCCGATTCACAAAGCAAGGTCCATACACAAATGGTTTGACAAGATCAGTGTGTAAGAAATTGACTGGTCTCCACAGAGCCCCGCCTCAACCCTATTGAACACCTTTGGGATGAATTGGAACACCGACTGCGAGCCAGGCATAATCACCCAACATTAGTGCCTGAGCTAACTAATGCTCTTGTGGCTGAATGGAAGCCCCCACAGCAATGTTCCAACATCTATTGGAAAGCCTTCCCAGAAGAGTAGTGACTGTTATAGCAGCAAAGGGGGGACTAACTCCATATTAATGCCCATGAGTTTGGAATGAGAAGTTTGACGAGCAGATGTCCACATACCTTTGGCCAAGTAAGTCGCTCTGGATAAGAGCGTCTGCTAAATGACTTAAATGTAAATGTAAATGTAAGTAGTGTAGCTTGCCTGTTGCAATGGAACCAATAGAAAAGTTCAGTTGTGCAAGGCCCGCCCACCTGTCTCCATGCAGACTAAAGCAAACTCAAAGTATTTGAACGATATCAAATAGTATTTGAACTCAGGTCTGAAAGATAGAGAAGAGAAAGAAGAGTCTCAGAATGTCAGCTGACTGAATGTCAATAACTGTATATTTTTAAAAGGTGCTTTATTACGTTTTTCAGGCACAATGCAAAGGCAAGATCAAAGATAGCAATAAGGGTTGTTCAATATAACTGTGTACCCGTCCTTATAGCTATGTTTATCATCTGTAATATTAACTGTATATCACATTTAACTGTAACACTCCCATTCAAATAGTATGATACGATAACTTTATTGTAAATTTATATGGAAATACATTTTGTAAGGTCAGCATACAAAATACACCAATCAATACTCTATAAAACAGCAGAGTGCAATACAAAAATGCTGTATTGCATTATGTATGTATTATTATAGTGTATTGATTTTGTGTAGCCAATACAAACGTATCTCTTTCATTGCTTTATACAAGATAACATATGTCAATTATAGAAACACCAAATCTAAATGACTAGCAATTACAGTCGACAGTTTAAATCACAATTGTGGTGTCTCAAAGTTGTTCAATCACGGCATCAATACTACTATTTTAGCAATGCTAGAACGTTCTACCAACACCTTGTTGACTTTGACAAGCAATTTGCTCTTGAAGCCTGTCTGCTTTCAAAACCAATTATTTTGACCCCTACTTTTATTACTTTACTAATTTACTGAACCATTTAATTTATTTTCAAGTTCTATTTATTTATTTTGTTCATCAATAAAATACGATTTGTTTACGTTGATGTACCTCATTGTCACCTTAATCACAACCCATTAGAAAACAAAATGGATGCATTCACAACACATTTCCACATCGTGAGTGTGTGAGTGTTTTTTTTGCCTGTTTTCATCTGTTAGAACAAGCATTCTGTCATCATTATGACCGCACCATTAGGTCACTAGGGAATTACGCCATTTCAAGGTTGCACAGATCACACACACATTGTCTCACCATCCACTTGGAGCCCTATGGGAACACACACCACGCTAACCCCACAGGAGATACCTGTACATTGTGTGAGGAGGCTGTGTGCGTCGCGAGGTCAAACATGGATTGCGCAGCAGCTGCTCTTTGCTGGACAGCCACAGTGTGTTATCGTCTGCACTACAATGTGTTACATAAAACAATTTGATGTTTCAAATGATAATCCTCCACGCAGCACAGGGCCAAAATCCTTCATTCGGCTAGAGCACAACCCCAGCTGTGACCTCCGGGTTTTTCCTGTTACTTACTCACGCGCCACTCGTTGTTACAACATAGGAGACGAGAGAGACACACACAAACACAGCCACGTGATGGAGCCTAAATAACAAACAAGCAAATGTTAAATACCTCGGGTCTGCATCCTGAATGGAACCCTCTTCTCTAGGTCCTGGTCAAAAGTAGTGCACTATAAAGGGTTGCATCACCTGTAAGGAGCCTCAGACGTGTTTGTTGATGTGGGTGGGCTGGCCTCATGCCTGTCAAGTCAGTAGAGGACTGTTTGAAGAGATGCCCTGAAGTCTCTTACATAGTTGGAGAGCGTTTGCCAGCGGGTCATAGAAAGGGGGATACCCAGACATTGCCAGACAAGCAGAGGCAGAAGGGTGGACTGTGTCTGTGTGTGTAGAGATGTTTACTATGTATCCTGCTGCTGGTTGGGAGGTGTGTGTGTTGTGTGTCAGAGACTGTCAGTGTAGATCAGGTTGTTTCTAAGGCCTAGCTAGCTGTCACACACACACACACACCGTGGGGAGTTCTGCCGGGGTTCTAACTCTGAATCGACTGTGGGAGAGAGAGCGAAAGAGTAAACTGTTTACAGCAGGGTCCTCCAATAGGTTTACGCTCCAACCCCAGTTGTGACTAACGTGATTCAGCTTATCAATCGGGTAATTATTAGCATCAAGTGTGCTAGACTAGGGTTCGGCTAAAAACTACAGGTGTCACGCCCTGGCCTTACTATTCTTTGTTTTCTTTATTATTTTAGTTAGGTCAGGGTGTGACATGGGAAGTTTGTGTGTTTTGTCTAGTTTAGGGTGTGTGTATTGTTTAGGGGGTGTTGAATAGTGTATGGGGTTGTGTTCAGGAGAGAGTTCTAGGAAAGTCTATGGTTGCCTGGTTTGGTTCTCAATCAGAGACAGATGTCATTAATTGTCTCTGATTGGGAGCCATATTTAAGGCAGCCATAGGCTTTGGGTGATTGTGGGAGATTGTCTATGTGTAGTGTTTGTGTCAGCACTATCTGTATTTATAGCTTCACGGTCGTCAGTTTTGTTATTTTGTTAGTTCGTGTATAGTTGTTCGTTTCTTGTTTGTTTTCTCTCTTCTTATAATAAAGAAGATGTATTTTGCACACGCTGCGCCTTGGTCCAATCTCTCACAGCAAGACGATCGTGACAACAGGATGGTAGCTCTCCAGGAACAGGGTTGGAGGGCCCTGGTGTACAGTATACTTTGCATATGTGGCTTATTGATATATGGCAATATAATTGTGCAATATCAAACAGATGCATTCTTCTTGTAAATAGGTCTTGCATGGAAATGCTAACAATGTATGTGTTCCAAATAGCATCATATCCACTATATAGTGCTATGCAACATTTGTTGGATTAAACCTTTATTTAGTTTAGTATGGTGTAGTGATATACAGTACCAGTCAAATGTTTTTAACTCTGGCTGTGTTTTTCTGTGATTTGACGGTGACCTAACTTATTCGTTTGTGGTGCGTTCGCTGTAAAGCCTTTTTGAAATCGGACACTGTGGTGGGACTAACAAGATGTGTATCTTTAAAATGGTGTGAAATACTTGTATGCTTGAGGAATTTTAATTATGAGATTTCTGTTGTTTGAATTTGGCGCCCTGCACTTTCACTGGCTGTTGTCATATCGATCCCGTTAACGGGATTGCAGCCCTAAGAAGATATCACGAAATTGTGGAGAAAAAGGGGGTAAAATACAACGACAACAAAAATGTAGGCTGTACCAAAAGGTTCCTTATATAGTGCACTACTTTTGACCAGAGCCCTGTTCCATTCGGGACACTCTACACAAATAGATCAACAGCTGTTTCCAGTGGTTTAAAACATGCTACATGTGCCAAAGCTCAGGATTAACACACGTTCTATTTGTTACCACACGTGATACTATAAACATGTGTCAACTGAATGTGTTAATGGGTTTTTTCCTTTGGCAGAGAGAGAGAGAACAAGGAAAGTAATCAAACTGACTAACACTATCGTCAGATCGTGAAACTTTACTTTTGTACAGCTAACTTAAAGTAAACTATTAGAGGAGGTCATCAGAAGAGACTTGGAATTGTACTTACGTTTCATATTCTGGTCAGATTCAGAAGGCTTTGTGGTTCCGTTGTGGGGTAGCAACTAGCTGATAACATCTACGATATGTTTGCACCAGTGGAGACATCAAATGGAATGGCATCAAACACCTGGAAACCATGTGTTTGATGTATTTCATACCATTCCGCTGATTCCGCTCCAGTCATTACCACGAGCACGTTTTTCCCAATTAAGGTGCCGCCAACCTCCTGTGGTTTGCACAAAGAGGAGATATTGATAGTTGACTGTTGAGCCTCCTATTGCAGTAAAGGGCTCTGGTCAAAAGTGTTTTGGGTATTCAGCCAACAAGCTGTCCCTGAGAAGAGTTTGGCTTAGGTGAAATAGTGTCCTCTGTCTTGAAGAAATCTTCAGCAAGGTGCCAAAGCCAAAAACGTTTACTTCTTGCCTAGTGGTAATGCGTTGGGCCAGTAACCGAAAGGTCGAATTCCTGAGCTGACAAGGTAAAAATCTGTCGTTCTGCCCCTGAACAAGGCAGTTAACCCACTGTTCCCCGAATGCCCGCCATTGTAAATAAGAATTGGTTCTTAACTGACTTGCCTAGTTAAGTAAAATAAAAAATATTAAATACACACGTCTTATAGCGTCAAGGCCTTCTGACCAGAGTTGGGTAGGTTACTTCCTAAATGTAATCTGTTACATTTAATAGTTAGCTGTCCAAAATTGTAATCAATAATGTAAAAAAGTGGTGCTCAGATCAGTTTCTGCTATGTTACCAACCATCATATCAAAGTAAACTTGGAGTCACGCAATGATATGTTGTGTGGTCCTCTCACTAAGACTTGGGGAAAGCATGCAGTTTATTATGTTGGGGTCACATGCTATCGGAGTTATCGAAAGTTCTTAGTTCTGACTGGGAAGTTTCGCTGGAGGCTCCGGACTAGAGAACGTCGCTGGAGTCTCCGGAATGGAGACCGTCGTTGGAAGCTTCGTGCCATGGATCATCACTGGAGGCTTCTTGCCATGGATCATCCCTGGAGGCTTCGTGCCATGGATCATCACTGGAGGCTTCTTGCCATGGATCATCACTGGAGGCTTCGTGCCATGGGTCACCACTGGAGTGAGGAGACATATGGGTAGTCTGGCACGTGGAGCTGCCACAGGGCCCACCAGGCTGGGGAGACATACAGGAGGCCTGGTTCTGGTAGCAGGAACAGGAACAGGACTCACCAGGCTGGGGAGACATACAGGAGGCCTGGTTCTGGCAGCAGGCACAGGACTCACCAGGCTGGGGAGCCATACAGGAGGTTTTGTCCTTGGCAGAGGCACCGGATACACTGGGCCGTGGAGGCGCACTGGAGGTCTCGAGCTTAGAGCTGGCACAACCCGTTCTGGCTGGATGCTCAGCCTAGCCCGGCAGATGCGGGGAGCTGGGATGTAGCGCACCGGGCTGTGAACGTGCACTGGAGACACAGTGCACTCCACCGCATAACACGGTGCCAGACCAGTACGACGCTCGCCACGGTAAGCACGAGGAGTTGGCTCAGGTCTCCAACCTGACTCAGCCAATCTCCTCGTGTGCCCCCCCCCCCCAACATTTTCGGGGGGGCTGCCTCTCGGGCTTCCTTGCTAGCCGTGTTCCCTCGTAACGCTGGGCCCCTTTACTCGCTGCCTCCGCCTTCCTCAATGCTTCCACCTGCTCCCACGGCAGGCGATCCTTTCCGGCCAGGATTTCCTCCCAAGTCCAGGATCCTTTGCCGTCCAGGATGTCCTCCCATGTCCAGTCCTCCTGAAAACGATGCTCCCCCTTACCACGCTGCTTGGTCCTTTGGTGGTGGGAAGTTCTGTCACGGCCGTCGTAAGAAGTGGACCAAGGCGCAGCGTGGTGAGCGTACATTACTTCTTTATTTAAATAATGTCGCTAACAAAACAATAAACAATCCAAAACAACCGTGAAGCTTAAGGCTAAGTGCCGCAAACAAAGTTAACTTCCCACACTGAAAGGAGGGAAAAGGGCTTATATGGTTCCCAATAAGAGACAACGATAGACAGCTGCCCCTGATTGAGAACCATACCCGGCCAAAACATAGAAATACAAAATCATAGAAAACAAAAACATAGAATGCCCACCCCAAATCACACCCTGACCAAACCAAATAGAGACATAAAAAAGGCTCTCTAAGGTCAGGGCGTGACAGTATGCTATACGCGAGAGCTGTTAGCTAGAGTGAACGTGCCAATACATTGTGGGCACTTTCAATATAACGCAATAGTTTTGGTTACAAACCCATCAGTAGAGTTGAAAATTCGATGGAAACGCATTTAACTTTTATTTAATATTCACCACATGGAAATTTAACCGCAAAAGTTATTTTTATGTGCACTACATCATCACGCACAGCCTTTTATCCGCAACAAGTCAATTTGATCGAAACACATCTGTTGGGGGAAAAAAATGTATGCAAATTTTTTAATATTGCCAATTGGATAGAAATCTAGCTAGAGAGAAATATGTCAATGTATTTTTTTCTGAATTTAAAAGTAATCATCTAGTTTTTTTTTTTGTATCTGTAATCTGATTAGTTACATTTTTTTTGTAAATAGATTACATGTAACTGATTTCATGTGCTTTTTCATTACTCCCCAACCCTGCTTCTGACAGACAACTACTACTACCACACACACACACACACACACACACACACACACACACACACACACACACACACACACACACACACACACACACACACACACACACACAATACAAATCCACTATAACCCAGTCAGTGTGTTGACTGTTGAATGATTGGAACAGAACATTGAGTGTTTGTGAAGAAATATGTCTGAGTATACAGGAATGAAAATGGATCCTGTTATAATCATAATTTCTTCACAGCAGCAGATATTGAATTTCACACATCTCTCTTAATTAAAGCTGAATATAAATGCAGATTTCCTGGAATTGCAGAGGGCAATTCAAACCAAACATATTATTTTGTAATGGGGACCCTTGGAAATACTAATAAAGAAGCCCCCATTGCAGATACATCGAGTTCTTTAAGGAAAATAACACCATAGTACAAAAAAATAGTTTTTTTTGTTGGCAAGGATACCCTTAAAAATACTTGGAAAAGTCCCAGTTGCAGAAAGATAGAGAACTGCCGGGAGAATAACTGTACATGGAAAGATTTAGGACACAACGTTCAGAATGTTTCAGGTAGATATAGAAATGCATTAAACATTCAGAAGTTCTCTAGTGTCTATTCAACAAGGTAGAGAATCCCACCTGTTACGTGTTCTATGACTAGCCTGGATGCCAGTCTGTTTGATGCTCTCTATACTCCTCATGGAATTGTCATGTTTGGTGTTACAATGAGTGACAAGGAGTTGACAAAATAGCAGAAACAGATCTGTGACCAGGCTATTCTGATAATGACACCATTCCATTTTCTCTGTAATATGGTGAATGCTAAGCCCTGCTGAGTCTGGTGCCCTGTGCCCTGGCAAAGAGCCTATCCAGCTGTAGTGTCTGTTGAAGCAACACTAATAGCCCTGCCCCGGCCGGGAGAGAAGCAATTTACTGTCACGTATACTCCCTCTTCGGCCTCTAGGTCATCAGGCTGCTGATTATTCCGCACACCTGTCACCATCGTCAAGCGCACCAGCGCCTCATGACACTCACCTGGACGCCATCACTTTCTTGATTATCTTCCCTCTGTTACTCCCCTTGGTTCTTTCCTCAGGTCTTATTGACTCTGCTTTCATGTCTGTGCGTTGTTTGTGTTTCGTGTTTTGTTTATTTATTAAATTACTCACTGCCTGTACTTGCTTCCCTACTCTCAGCGCACTCGTTACATTTACCTTCAAATCACAGCCAGATAACAAGATCAATGTTTGACTATTGCCAAAATTTTCTTGGAAATAATGCCAGCACTTTAGGGGGGGGGGATCATTAGTTAGTGGCTGGCATGTTATATTATGTCATTGTTGTTTACTCACAGTCATTGTTAGGACCAGTCCTGTAGCTCTCTGTTTATATCCCAAATGGCACCCTATTCCCTAAATAATGCACCTATTTTGATCAGAACCCTATGGGCCCAGGTCAAAAGTAGTGCACTGCATTCTCTGTAGCTTTCTGGGGTTTGAAAACATTCAGTCACACCGGGGGGACCTATGTATGTGATGCACCAAGCTACCTCTAGCTAAAGGGATCCTGAGTGGCGCAGCGGTGTAAGGCACTGCATCGCAGTGTTTGAGGCGTCACTACAGACCTGGGTTCGATCCCGGTCTGTATCACAACCGGCCGTGATCGGGAGTCCCATAGAGCTGCACACAATTGCCCCAGCTTCGTCCGTGTTAGGGGAGGGTTTGGCCGCCATTGTAAATAATAATTTGTTCTTATTAACTGACATGCCTAGTTAAATATTAAATAAAAGTTAAATCAAAAAAGTTCAAAAATAAACAGCACAGCCAGGGGCGGACTAAGTGATTTGGAGACTCCAGACAGAGGCCATTATGAGCCCCCCACCTCTTAAGTGTGCGGACACTTGAGCCATGAACACAACCAGACATTATGTTTTCATCTGATTGTCAAACAAATCACTTCAAAAAGTAGATACTTTCACACGTTCCTCCAAAATAATTCCAGCATCCGAACACTGGCTGAAACTATCTCACCAGAGAAAGCATCCAAGAGAGCGAAACAGCGCCCCTCTGTCTTACAACATGTAGCGCATGTATCTGATCCTGTCTGGACAAAAACGAGTGACATACCCATTCTCTTTTTGGCCAGACAGCATCAGACACATGCGCTACACATACAGTTCCAGTCAAAAGTTTGGATACACCTACTCATTCGGGTTTTTCTTTATTTTTACTATTTTCTACATTGTAGAATAATAGTGAAGACATCAAAACTATGAAATAACACGTATAGAATCATGTAGTAACCAAATGAGTGTTAAACAAATCTAAATATATTTTATATTTGAGATTCTTCAAAGTAGCCACCTTTTGCCTTGATGACAGCTTTGCACACTCTTGGCATTCTCTCAACCAGCTTCCCCTGAAATCCTTTTCCATCAGTCTTGAAGGAGTTCCCACATATGCTGAGCACTTGTTGATTGCTTTTCCTTCACTCTGTGGTCCAACTCATCCCAAACTATTTCAATTGGGTTGAGGTAGGGTGATTGTGGAGGCCAGGTCATCTGATGAAGCACTCCATCACTCTCATTCTTGGTCAAATAGCGCTACCCAACCTGGAGGTGTGTTGGGTCATTGTCCTGTTGAAAAACAAATGATAGTCCCACAAAGCGCAAACCAGATGGGATGCAGAATGCTGTGGTAGCCATGCTGGTTAAGTGTGCCTTGAATTCTAAATAAATCACTGATAGTGTCACCAGCAAAGCACCCCCACACCATCACACCTCGTCCTCCGTGCCTCATGGTGGGAACCACACATGTGGAGATAATCCGTTCACCTACTCTGCATCTCACAAAGACACGGTGGTTGGAACCAAAAATCTCACATTTTGGACAGATTTATACCGGTCGAATGTCCATTGCTTGTGTTTCTTGGCCCAAGCAAGTCTCTTCTTCTTAATGGTGTCCTTTAGTAGTGGTTTCTTTGCAGCAATTCGACCATGAAGGCCTGATTCACATAGTCTTCTCTGAACAGTTGATGTTGTGATGTATCTGTTACTTGAACTCTGTGAAGCATTTATTTGGGCTGTAATTTCTTAGGCTGCTAACTCTAATGAACTTATCATCTGCAGCAGAGGTAACTCTGGGTCTTGGATTCCTGTGGCAGTCCTCATGAGTGCAAGGTTCATCATAGCGCTTGATGGTTTTTGCGACTGCACTTTCAAAGAAACTTTTAAAGTTCTTGACATTTTACGATTTGACTGACATTCATGTCTTAAAGTAATGATAGACTGTCATTTCTCTTTGCTTATTTGACCTGTTCTTACCATAATATGGACTTGGGCTTTTACCAAATAGGGCTATCTAATGTATACCACCCCTACCTTGTCACAACACAACTGACTGGCTCAAACGCATTAAGAAGGAACGAAATTCCACAAATTAACTTTTAACAAGGCACACCTGTTAATTGAAATGCATTCCAGGTGACTACGTCATGAAGCTGGTTGAGAGAATGCCAAGAGTGTGCAAAGCTCATGAAGGCAAATGGTGGCTACTTTGAAGACTCTCAAATATAAAATATATTTAGATTTGTTTAACATTTTTTGGTTAATACATGATTCCATATGTGTTATTTCATAGTTTTGATGTCTTCATTATTATTCTACAATGTAGTGTTATGACCATATTATAACAGTTTATGACAAGCATTTCACTGTAAGGTCTACACCTGTTGTATTCGGTGCATGTTACAAATAACATGTGATTTGCTTTGATTTGCACTGTCATTTATGTTATGGGTTATTCTGACTATTCTCATCATTGATTTCATATACTTATTTCAGCAATATGAGGGTTTTCTGTATAGTTGTCTAATGTTGGTGGGGCATATTAACCTGTTTTCACGTTAGTCCAAAGCCACTGTGATAAATATAAATGTTTTTCTTGTGTATTTTTTAACAAAGCTGAGATTTACTTTGTAGTCTATAGTGTATTAATACAGGTAAAATCAGTTACTGACACAGACATGGTGGCATAGCAGGAAGATGGGAATGCTGTAAATGCAGAGGATGTGAGTTCAATTCCCAGGAAAGGACATGTTAAATAATAATTACTGAACAAATAAACACGCACAATGTAGTCAAAGTATGTAAAATATGTCAGTTGAAAACTCTGTGTATTCTACTGATTAACTTTTGTCTGCAGGGCATCGCCTATGAAATATCATGTGAAAATTTGAATTCACATGTGAAAACTTCATGTGAAATATTATCATGTGAATTGTTCCAAAACACATGGTTTCATATGATTTCACATGTGCAAAACAAGAGGAAATGTTACATGTGAAATCATCTGGAAATGTCACGTGAAACCTTCTGGAAACAGAAGATACTCTACAGGAATGACGGAGTCCATCCAAATCATCTTGGCTCCTGGACTCTGTCCACGAATTTCAGGGCTGCGTTGAAACAATGACTGGTAAATGATCCAGGACGAGCTCAGTTAATCCCTACCATCGTGACAATGAGTCATCATAATGCTGCATCAAATGTACATGATCTTAGGGGCATTGGCAAACACAATGTAAGTCATTTCATTTATGTACCCCTAATTGCACTGAACACATCCGTTTATCCTACAGCTAATGTAAGCAGTAATCATGAGCCTATAAACCATATTTACACTCTTAGCACTGAGGCGGTGTGCAGGAAGGAAGACCACTTTATGCAGCTCACCCTGCACTATCAGCTCCAATATAAATAACATGAGCAATCTACCTCTTATAAGCTTCCCAGTAAAGCATTAAAAACAATCAAGCAACCCAGAAAAGTGCTAAAAATAGCCCATATTTACATATGTAGCCTTAGAAACAAGGTCCATGAAGTCAATAACTTGCTTGTAACAGATGACATTTATATTCTGACTATCTCTGAAACTCACTTAGACAATACTTTTGATGATACAGTGGTAGCAAGACAGAAATGCCAACGGAGGCGGTGTTGCTGTCTACTGTATATTCAGAACCACATTCCTGTAAAGCTTAGAGACGATCTAATGCATACCACCCTGCATACCACTGCTGGCTTGCTTCTGAAGCTAAGCAGGGTTGGTCCTGGTCAGTCCCTGGATGGGAGACCAGATGCTGCTGGAAGTGGTGTTGGAGGGCCAGTAGGAGGCACTCTTTCCTCTGGTCTAAAAAATATCCCAATGCCCCAGGGCAGTGATTGGGGACACCGCCCTGTGTAGGGTGCCGTCTTTCGGATGGGACGTTAAACGGGTTTCCTGACTCTCTGAGGTCATTAAAGATCCCATGGCACTTATCGTAAGAGTAGGGGTGTTAACCCCGGTGTCCTGGCTAAATTCCCAATCTGGCCCTCAAACCTTCATGGTCACCTAATAATCCCCAGTTTACAATTGGCTCATTCATCCCCCTCCTCTCCCCTGTAACTATTCCCCAGGTCGTTGCTGCAAATGAGAACGTGTTCTCAGTCAACTTACCTGGTAAAATAACGGTAAAATAAAAAAATAAAAATACTGTAATAAGTAATATGGCTACAGGTTTGTCTGCCTCACCTAAAGCCCATTCTTGTGGGAAGCTGCTATAGACCACAAAGTGCTAACAGTCAGTATCTGGATAATACGTGTGAAATGCTTAATAATGTATGTGATATCAACAGAGAAGTATATTTTCTGGGTGATTTAATTATTGACTGGCTATCATCAAGCTGCCCACTCAGGAAAAAACTTCAAACTGTAACCAATGCCTGCAACCTGGATCAGGTTGTCAGTCAACCTACCAGGGTAGTTACAAACAGCACAGGAATTAAATCATCAACATGTATTGATCACGCTGCAGATAGATATTTGCTTTAAAGCGGTATCCAAATCCATAGGATGTAGTGATCACAATATAATAGCCATATCTAGGAAAACCAAAGTTCCAAAGGATGGGCCTAATATAGTGTATAAGAGGACGTACAATACGTTTTGTAGTGATTCACATGTTGATGATGTAAAGAATATTTGCTGGTCTGTGGTGTGTAAAGAGGAGCAACCATACGCTGCACTTGACGCATTTATGAAACGACTTATTCCAGTTACTAATAAGCATGCACCCATTAAGAAAATTACTGTAAAAACTGTTAAATCCCCTTGGATTAATGCGGAATTGAAAAAGTGTATGGTTGAGAGGGATGAGGCAAAATGTATGGCAATTAAGTCTGGCAGCCCAACTGATTGGCAAACGTACTGCAAATTAAGAAATCATGTGACAAAAAAAAAGAAAAAAGATACTACACTATGAAACAAAGATAAAATATATAAAGAATGATGGTAAAAAGCTTTGGAGCACCTTATATGACATTTTGGGGAAAAAAGCCAACACGGCTCCTTCATTTATTGAATCAGATGGCTCATTCATCACAAAGCCCACTGATATTGCAAACTACTTTAATAACTTTTTCATTGGCAAAATAAGCTAACTTAGGGATGACATGCCAGCAACAAACGCTGACACTACACATCCGAGTATATCGGACCAAATTATGAAAGACAAGAATTGTACTTTAGAATTCCGTAAAGTCGGTGTGGAAGAAGTGAAAAAAATATTGCTGTCTATCAACAATGACAAGCCACCAGGGTCTGACAATCTAGATGGAAAGTTACTGAGGATAATAGCAGATGATATTGCCACTCCTATTTTCCAAATCTTCAATTTAAGCCCACTAGAGAGCGTGTGCCCTCAGGCATGGAGGGAAGCTGAAGTCATTCCGCTACCCAAGAATAGTAAAGCCCCCTTTACTGGCTCAAATAGCCGATCAAACAGCCTGTTACCAACCCTTAGATAACTTCTGGAAATTTCAGCATGCTTATAGGGAAGGACACCCAACAAGCACAGCACTTACACAAATGGCTGATGATTGGCTAAGAAATATTGATGATAAAATGATTGTGGGGGCTGTCTTGTTAGATTTCAGTGCAGCTTTTGACATTGTTGATCATAGTCTGCTGCTGGAAAAACTTATGTGTTATAGCTTTACACCCCCTGCTATAATGTGGATAAAGAGTTACTTGTATAACAGAACACAGAGGGTGTTCTTTAATGGAAGCTTATCAAATATATTCCAGTTAGAATCAGATGTCTTCAATTAAATTAAACATCAAATTAATAACTGTATGTTTATCAGTTTGTTTTGACCAATTAAATTTGTCATATTGTATTTCTAGAAATATTGATAGTGGATTAAGTGTTCGTGGGGAATAGAGTGGCAATGCTGCAATGCAACAGAGGTAACTCTGGGTAGCGGTCCTCATGAGAGCCAGTTTCATCATAGCGCTTGATGATTTTTGCCACTGCAATTGAAGAAACTTTCAAAGTTCTTGACATTGACTGACCTTCATGTCTTAAAGTAATGATGCACTGTTGTTTCTCTTTGCTTATTTGAGCTGTTCTTGCCATAATATGGACATGGTCTTACCTTGTCACAACACAACTGCTTGGCTCAAAAGCATTAAGAATGAAATAAATTCCACAAATTCACTTTTAACAAGGCACACCTGTTTAATTGAAATGCATTCCAGGTAACTACGTCATAAAGCTGGTTGAGAAAATGCCAAGAGTGTGCAAAGCTGTCATCAAGGCAAAGGGTGGCTATTTTGAAGAATTTCAAATATAAAATATTTTGATTTGTTTAACACTTTTTTTGGTTACTACATGATTCCAAATGTGTTATTTCATAGTCTGGATGTCTTCACAATTATTCTACTATGTAGTGTTATGACCATATTATATCAGGTTATGACCGTGAAGTGTCTGTCCTATATCTGAGAGATATAAGAAAGCTCAGGATTTCCCCCCCCCGAGAAAATACCTGTATACCTTTGACGTGGAAATGCCCTATTCACTTCCATTCATTTTTGGGCCCGGTACCATGTTAACTTCAGACGAGTCCTGTGACACTTGTGACACACCATTTGGGCGCTGTAGACATTACAGTGAGAAGACCGATTTTCGGTCACCACTGACAAACACCACTGTAGCTTTGTCACCTTCCACCACAGATGCAGAAGGCCCAAATCGGTGGATGCAGTGGATTTCGATGCAGCCCATGCAAAAAAAACTATATCTAGCTTTAACAGACAGATTTTGATGGGTTTTCTTTTTTTTTTCATGTATTTTGCCTCGAGCGGAGCATGGGGGGGCTCAAGCTGAGAATTATTTTTTTATGGCCAACTCATGAGACCCCTTCATGATGTGAGGCCTGAGGCAATTGCCTCTTCTGCCTAATGGTAAGTATGCCAGTGAGCACAGCAACACAGTCATTTGAAATCTGTTATTCAATTGCGTTCAATTCGCGTTCTATTTATAAAATCACTGCAATGTGTTGTTTTACAGTTATTCTGCACTGATTCCAATACAGACAAGCTGGTATCGCAGCTTAATCACACAACAGATATTAATGTGTTGTGTGAGGAGTTTATTTCCACAATGGGAGTGAATCCATGTAAGGAGAAGAAACATGAACTGAGCCATATGGAACTGATGCTCATATTCCCGGTGTTATCCCTTGTTTCTGTGATATTTCATTATTATGTCATGTACAATACAGCCGTGGCTGTTGTATATCCCTGTTGTGTAGAGTGTGCGTTAACCCTGGGGAGGATCTGAGGGCCTCTGCAGCCAGAGTGCGCCTACTGGGCACAGACGTTTTGATTTACATTTGGTTCAGGTGTCAACTAATGTGAACTCAATGTGAAATCTAACAACAAATGAAGGTTAACATGTGGGTGAAAAAAAAAGATGAAATGCCCTTATGTTGATGACTTTTTACAAATCCAATCAGTTTTCCACTTTGATTCAACATCATTGCATAGATTTTTGGGGGTTGAAATTACATGGAAACAACATTGATTCAGCCAGTTTTTGCTCAGTGGGTAAGGTCTTGCCATGCATCTCTAATGGCCTATATAGCTTTACTATCCCCAGGTTGTCGTGGGGCCATGAAGATGTGTCTGGGGCTGACATGGGATTGGGAATGTTGTGTCATGGTCCCCTGGAGGTTATTGTCCAGTTGCGGTTAAACTATGGTAAATCTACAACTAGTAACAGCCGTTAATGTTAAGACAGTGTGGTGCTTACTTAGGATTTGAATTCACAACCTCTTGGTTGCTAGCTACCTGAAGTACGTGCTGCGCCACCAGGTCTGTGGTCTATCAGAAACGAGTATTCAACAATGCCATGCTATAAAGTAAACTACCGCACTCTCAAAAGAGAAGGGCAGGATTAGGGTACACTACAGTGTGGTACAGTTTGGTACCTTGTAGGTATACTGGGACATTTTTCGACCCAATATTTTGAATATAAGGTACGATCATCACTGCGCTTTGATAGGTGGGCGCAATGTATTGGTGGGATTCATTAGCATACTTGGGGGCTTGGTCAAATATGCAGTGTGTGTATTTGTGCCAACCGTCAGTGGAAGTGTTGCAGCAGTTTAAGTGTTTGATGGTTATTCCGATGCAAGTAGACATCCTTTGACACAGTCTGTTCTGTAAGAGAATCTGCCAGTAATGAGTTGCACTCTGAAGAGGTTATTGTGCATTTTTCCAGTAGCTTAACTGGAAACTACTGGACAGTAAGTTATTGTAAAAGGCACAATAACTTACTGGCAAAATTGTATTTTTGTACATCAGGGAACACTGTACCATAACCGTACTCTTATTTTTGAGTGTTTGGATATATGTTCTTGGTAACAAATAACCATATGGTGGCACTGCTGCTTAATGTCAAGTGTCCCGGTGCACTGCTTCTTTTTAGTTGGTGTTGTCAAATAATCGCACTTATTGACTTGATTCCAGGCAACTTTTTTCAGAAATGTATTCTTGCCAATAATTCTGTAGCCGATCTCTGTCACAGCCATAGACACAGCCATTTGTGGCGAAGCAGGCTTTTCTTAAAGTATGGGTTGCGACCCGGACCTGTTAATAGGGGGTCGCGACGTGTCAGAGTACTTTTGATAATTATTTCATTAATTACTGGAGTTGATTTGGCATATGCGCTCTCTGCTTAGTTTGGCAGCTGCGCGAGCGTGAGAGGGACATGTCCGTGTGCTTCGCAGTTTACCGGATCATTTTACTTCCGTTTTCTTAAAGATCACTCCGCGACCCACACAATTCAGCGCTGTCCTTCAGCAGCAGATGATGCGCTGTCAGCCACTAATTTGCCATCACTCACCGCTGTCATCAAATGGACTATGCTAGACGCAAGTTCTGACTGAGCTCAATTGTCATGAAACGCATATACTCTCTCTTTCATACAAACCTATAACGAGGAGCGCCCACAATGTGTTTTTTTGTGTGGAAGTGCTTAGTAATGAGTCTCTCATAACGAATAAATTAATAAAACGACACGTCCTGACCAAACATCCACAGCGTGATGGAAAACCCAGAGAGTTCTTTCAGAACAGGCCAGAATGCTTCAGGAAACAGTGCTTCGACAGTGTAAAAGTAAGTCAACTAGCAAGGCATTGTTGTCATTTTATAACAGGTGATGATAAGCAGAAGTAAGGGAGTACTAACTAACTCTCATAGTAGTAGATGTGAGTTTCTCTTTCAAACAATCCCCTGGCCTTGTACACAGCTAATAATAGCTAACATTCGCCAAAGCAAGCTAGCTACTGATAGTGCAACCCTAAGTAACAGTACAGCTGAAGATTAAAAATTATCAGGCCTACTGTACATCTTACTGTAGAAATTATTGTTGAAAACTAGTCGAGGTTGGAACTGTTGCTATTAAAATACAATAATAATTGTTATTTTTAACTGGATTAAACTGATTGAAGCGAGATGCTTTTTGAGGCAAACACTCACACAGTTCTGGGTTGTTCATCGACAGCAGGGGTCTCCTGCCTGACTGAGAAAGCTGTAGATGTTCTGGTCCAGTTTGGCACCGCATACATATGCGAGTCAGAGTTCTCAACTCTGACATACTTAAAAAACAAGTACAGAAACAGTTTCGAAGCTGAGCATAACCTGAGTCTGTCAAAAACAGAGCCCAGAATAGACATGTTCTCATTAGGATTGAGTGTGTTTTCTGTTCTACATCTGTGTGATGTGATCAGTCAGTTTATTCCAGGTCAGAATAAAATATATGTATTTTATTCTATTTTAACAGCAACAGTTCCAATCTAGACAGATATGTAAGTGTGTTTAATGGGGGAAAATAAACATGAATAGATATTTATATGGATATTTAATTGTTATTTGTTTTTTTCTATATTGCATTTGTTTTAGGCATAAGGGCAATGAAATCTACCGATATTTATGTACAGTTGCATATTTTCCTAAGCTTGGGTACCAGGAAAACACAGAATTTCTCATTTGGGTCCCAGGCTGAAAGAGTTTAAGAACCCCTGATCTAAGAGGTTGTAAGTTCAAATCCCATGGGGGGGTTGCATCCCAAGTGTGCTAACCAATGTTGAGGTCAATTCCATTTAAGTTCCAGTCAATTCAGAAAGTGAACCCAATTGTATTTTACCGGTATAATAATTGAATTAGAATTGACGTTTCACGTGTGAATTCATGTGATTGTCCACATGTGAAATCAAGGGAAAACATTTTTGGAACACCACGTGACATTTCACACGTGAAAACATGTGTTTTTGAAACACTTCACATGTGATCACGTTTTCAACTGTGCAATTCCACGTGTTATTGCTGTTCAGCTAAAATAGGACCCGAACTGGGATTTGAATTTACAACCTGGATTTGAGATCTTTCTGCTGCGCCACAAAGTCTGTAGATTTTCCCTAAACATTCATTACCTACTGTATAATACATCTCTGCACTTAGCAAAAGAGAGCCACTGCTCTTTAATTATTTTTTATTTTTCTATTTCTTATTGTTTACTTCAGTTTATTTACTAAATACTTTCTTAACATGTATTTTTTTCTTAAAACTGCATTGTTGGTTAAGGGCTTGTAAGTAAGTGTAACGATGTGCGCTGAGAGTTGGGAAGCAAGTTCAGGGAGTGCTTTAATAAATAAACGCAACATAAAACAAAACAAGACAAGAAACATGAACAACGCACAGACTTAACACTGGAAGAGAAACAAAAACGCCTGGGGAAGGAACCAAAGGGAGTGACATATATAGGGAAGGTAATCGGGGAGGTGATGGAGCCCAGGTGAGTCTGATGACGCGCAGGTGCGCGTAACGATGGCGACAGGTGTGTGCCATAACGAGCAGCCTGATGACCTAGAGGCCAGAGAGGGAGCACACGTGACAGTAAGCATTTCACCTGTTGTATTCGGACATGTGACAAATAAAATGTGATTTGCACTGTCATTTATGTTATGGGTTATTCTGACTATTCTCATCATTGATTTCATATACTTATTTCAGCAATATGAGGGTTTTCTGTAGTTGTCTAATGTTGGTGCGGCATATCAACCTGTTTTCACGTTAGTCCTAAGCCACTGTGATAAATATAAATGTTTTTCTTGTGTATTTTTTAACAAAGCTGAAATTTACTTTGTAGTCTAAAGTGTATTAATACAGGTAAAATCAGTTACTGACACAGACATGGTGGCATAGCAGGAAGATGGGAATGCTGTAAATGCAGAGTATGTGAGTTCAATTCCCAGGAAAGGACATGTTAAATAATAATTACTGAACAAATAAACACGCACAATGTAGTCAAAGTATGTCAAATATGTCAGTTGAAAACCCTGTGTATTCTAATTATTAACTTTTGTCTGCAGGGCATCGCCTATGAAATATCATGAACATTTTTATCCACATGTGAAGCCTTATATTTTCACATGTGAAAATCCACATGATCACAATTGAAGTGTTCCAAAAACACATGGTTTCACATGTGCAAAACAAGAGGAAATGTTATATGTGAAATCTTCTGGAAATGTCATGTGAAATCATTTAATTTTCCACATGTGAAATCATGTTTTTCCATAAGGGGCACACTGGGCTATAACATGTAAAGTTCCTATATGCACACACTGATGTCTTCAATTAAATTAAACATCAAATGAATAACTGTATGTTTATCAGTTTGACCAATTAAATTTGTCATATTGCCTTTCTATAAATATTGATAGTGGATTATGTGTGCATAGGGAATAGAGTGGCAATGCTGCAACGCAGACACATTACAGAATGGATTCATCCCTTTTTAATATGGAAAGGCCATGCAGACTAACGTTTCATTAGCCTACATAATAACTGGGAACCGGCAGCTCTGTTAGCGTGAGTCCGTTTCAGTGGCTTGCTTCGGGTGACAGTGGGAGATCTCCGGGCATACTGTACGTGGAAAGCAGTGGAGGCTGGTGACTTGAAAAAAGTAGTAGGATGGGAGACCCATGGTATAGACGAGGAACGCACAGAGACGACAAAGTGTATTTCAAAAACCGTCAAAGACTAATTATTTAAACCTAACGCATTTAAGGTAGAATATTATGGGGAATGGGAATGAGAGGGCTACTTACACCGTGTTGGAAAGGGATCACAGCAGTGATTGAATGAGGGTATGAGGCATGAGTTGAGGTGTTCAGAGACTTGACCAGTGCAGGACAGGATTTGACTGGGAAGACAAAGAACTATAAGACAACGCAGTACACAGTTAGACAAAAGAGCTAAGAATAAGTTAGTCCAAGCAAGGAGTAAAATCATTGATGTGTAATAATGTGAGTGTGTAAGTAATTGACTCTACATACAGTAATGAGAGAAAATTGACAGGGGTACTCACAGTGCTTGGAGGGGAAACATTCAATGTGCCAGTGGATGAGCAGGCACATGAGATGTGGCTTCAGTTCATGTCAGGAGAAAGTTGACAATGGTAGTGGTGTCGAGTACTCATCACCTCTTAATCAGGGAACAGGAGGGAACTTCGCTGTAAAGACAAATATCAGATACATTCCATTACATAGTAGGTTTGGACAACAAGTTTCTCTATGAACTTAAACTCAGACATCTCAAAATCCATGAGGTCAAACACAGACCGCATATTGTCCACTTGACACATTAAAGTAGCCCAATAAACGTTCCTGACTAAAGCCCTGATCTAATGATCTAGATTTCTAATGTTTAGGAGTAACCTAGGCTGCTGCAACATTTATGTCATGATTTTTTGCTTGTGTCTGTCCGGAGTGATTGTGTTATCATCTTTGCTAAATAAATACCGGATGAAAGTGGAAAGTCTACCTGAGCGCACGCTAAAAAAATGCCCTGCGTCAACCTCTCTCTTTAATATAACGTTTCATGGATGAGGCGATGGAAGCCATCAAATCATTCGGAATTGTTTTTAACATCCCAGAAAAGACAGTCGAAAGTTCCATATTTTCAGCAAGTAAAGCATCGTAACGTGCAATTACCTCTGCAAGCGCCTTGTAGTTGCCCTTGTTAACGGAACTTTCCCTCTCGTCTTGTCCTCCTAAAAGCAAATTCTTGCATGCCCTGCTTTTGTTTTTTCATTTAGCTGAACGATCGATGTTCTTCAGGTCACTGCACCCACCTTTCGAGCAAGGCTCAGACGTTCCAAAAAGCAGGTAAGGCCATTGCCTGATGAAAGGCTCCCTGTTAACCAGCTACACGTTTGATTCAAGTTTGTATTGAACGCCCTCACATTTTCATCCGTTTTCATGAAACTGATCGCAGGCAGAGGTCGACCCTCGCTTTTAATTCGCACCTTTTCCGTGTATCCCAGAGAATGAAAGAGGTTCTTCAACAAAAAGTCCAGAAAATTTTCGGCAGCTTTGGTCATTCTGGCGTAGAAAACTGCACACTTGTGCTGGTAGCTAGCTAGCTACCGAAGTTAGCAAAGCAAATTTAAATAAATTGCACTAACTGAACACAAAAATAAAGTTCTAAAACCAAGAAAACTATTTCTAATATACCTCCTTCATCTCCTGTAATTTGAAAAAACGAATTTTAATTTAATAATATCTCAAAAATGCTAAACTATTGCTCTTCACTCATAATCTCTACCCAACAATCTCACCAAGCCGCTCAACACATAGAACCCCCATAATGCTCTGTTGGAAAATGGGAAGATTGTTCCTTCTCACTAGGTTCGTTCTATGATTGGATGGACAACATGTCAGTTCATACAGCAAAAGCGTTGATTGGTTGGAGGAAGTCCTCTGGAAGTGGTCAGAATTACTATGTATGTCTATGGAAGGGGGTGAGGCCTACGAGCCTCCTAGGCTTTGTATTGAAGTCAATGTAGCCAGAAGAGGACAGAAGCTAACTGTCCTCCGGCTACACCATGGTGCTACCCCAGACAGTGCTGTTGAAGTTACTGTAGACCTTCATTGCAAAACAGTGTATTTTAATGAATTATTCGGTGACATATGAATATATTTGGTATAGCTTTATCTAAAAAGGATAACTTTTTTTATGTTTCACAATTTAATTTTTTTATGAAATTTCACTGAGGAGAATGGTCCTCCCCTCCCTCTGAGGAGCACCATAACCCTTACCTAACCCTAACAGGTAGCAATGAAGAATTGGCCCAGAAGCGCCCCTCTTCAAAATGAATGACTGCCCAGAATCGGCCCAATGTTTCTGTCTACCAGAATTTTGCCGACTTTCTCGACTACTTACCAGAATCCCCCCAGAAGCGGCCTGATGCAAATTGAAATAAATATATACAGAATTACCTGATTTAGTAATTTTAAATATTATTATCATACATTTTATACATACAAATTATACCCATCCACACAAAAAAAAGATTTGTCTTGGAGGAAACACTATACACCTGGGTGACCGTGTCAGCGTGCAAACGCCTAGCTCGACACAGGAGTTGCTACACTGCGATGGGACAAGGACTTCCCGGCCGGCTAAACCCTCCCCTAACTCTGACTACGCTGAGTCAATTGTGCGTCGCCTCATGGGTCTCCCGGCCGGCACGGGTCTCGAACCAGCATCTGTAGAAACGCAGTTTGCACTGTGACGCAGTGTCGTAGACCGCTGTGCCCCTCGGGAAGTTCCATCCACAAAGTTTTTAAAGCTTATCAATTGCCTTGTACAAAGTATGAAAATACTAAAATACTACACAGGACTCCTAAAGAATTTCATTGAAATGTTAATTGTATTTTTTGATCACAGAAACAATGAGAAAATATGAAAAAATAAATAATGAAATGTTAATTATATAAAGCAGCCCGGGTAATCATCTGCCAGAGAGTAGCCCCAATCTGCCCGAGACCCAGGTAATACATTTGGGCCAGATAACTCACACCGGAATCGGTCCGAGCTCCATCCCCGCATCCTAGCAATAAGTAATACTGCAGTAGGCGGCCCAGACTCAGGCCACATGACATCGGCCGAGTCTGACTCTCAACCGAGTGCCCCTACTCTCAGCCGGAATCGGAGAAGATCCACTGTGCTAGCTGGGAACCCTTTTAACCCTCCTGTTGTGTTGGTTTCATGTTAATTAATTCTGTGTTCCCGGTCCAAAATGACCACCCCATTATAATACATATATTATCACCTAATGTTGTGTTATATATTTTTATTAACTTAAGTTAAATAGAAGTGTTGAACTTCTATTAGCTATTTATGGCCTGTAGGCCTCATTGACCTGAGCTCATACAACTCGTTTTTGAGTAAAAAAAAGCATAATGTATGGATTATTTTTACTATAACAAATACTAAGATTAAACATATTGTGCTATTTATCACAGACTACTTCACTGTCAGTTTCCTGGTCTCTCTCTTCCTCACCCGTGTCATGATCAAAGATATGATCAAGAGCCTCACATACAGTATGTCGTTTGGTCATTGTTCTGCCACAGAATGAATTGTGAGCAAGGCCTCAAAAAAGCTTTTATATACCAGAGCTGCAAGAAAAGTTCTATACATTATTGAAACAATGTTGCGATTGTTTGTGAGAATGCCAACAGGTGAAAGGTTCCTGTGGGGGTTGCCGTGGAAGCCAAGAAGGGGAGTGAGGTGTGTGTGTTTTCTCAAACACACATGCATGTGGGGGTCTGGGAGAAGAAGTGTGTCCATCTGATGAATGGCATGTGACCGAACTCAATTTTATACACTAATTGTAGTCCCACCTGTTCATTTTTATTGACCGGTCAAAAAGTAACACCACAGGTGTACAAATGTTCAATAAAACACCCAAAATTTAACAAAAATCATCAACATGTATTTTGTGTGCATAGATGCACTGCGTGTACAAAGTCATGGAACCTTATGACAATCAGATTAAATGAACTACATCTTTCAGAGAGAAAACTTAAACTTAAATCGATCCAATTCGACCGGAACACAACAGGAGGGTTAAATGACAACGTCAATGGGGTAGGGACGTCCCAGGGATCCCAAATAGCACGGATCGGGAAGAATTGCACTGAAATCCAGATAATATGCGTTTCAGGGGCTGGAGCAAAGTGAGAGCTGAGTGGGCGACGACAAAACACTTAACAAAAAGCCAGGCGCCATCTGCTGTTGCTGTTGATGTTGCTGCTTCTCCGCGCCGCGGCCGCGACTGGAGGTACCCCAGGGACCCTGGTGCCTCTTACCCCCCTGCGGATCTGAGAGCCAGGTCCCAGCGTGGAGCCCAGGTCCCCCCTGAGAATGCCCCTTATCATCTCAACTTGAGAGGAAGGAGGAATCACAGAGAGAATACTAATGGACCTGCCGTTGCACAGCGCAGCGCAACTTTCAACTGTGTAAATTTGGAAACAGGTGATGCATAATAGGGCTGCTTTTTTCCTTCGTCTACACATGCACTTTTCACTTAACTGTACTGCACAACGAGAATCGTAAAGTGGGCTTCATCTATCCCTATAAATAGTGTTTGTATGTTTACCCACACATTCCGCAACCTCAGTATCTCCACTCAAAAACGAATGAGACCAAGAGTAGTTGTAGCAACTCCTCTCTGCGCCCCCGTACATTGGAGGTTGTGTTATTATTAGGTTACATACTTATTTCCGAGTTTTATCAAGCATGTTAAAAATGACAGCTGTGTAGACCCGGAGCTCCCTGCCTGCGTGTTCGCTGCGACAATGACCAACGGTGACTGGGGGCACTGGGCATCAAAACAGCTGTGCAGTTTCTAACCAATGACAATCGGAAGAATCCTCTCGGAGTATAGATTCCCAAGCGGCCGTATTCAAACAACCTACACATTATCAAACCATCGCAGTTGCAATGCAATGCCGGTCAGAACGCTTGGTTTCCCGTGAGCGAGGAGATGCGTACAACGCCGTGTGCCTGTAGGTCAACTGAACGAGGCTTTTGGAGTCACTTGTGGAATTTTAGACTTGCACGCATAACGATGCCTTATCTGACTAAATCGCTATTTTTATTCTTCTGTCTGGTGGTGACCGGGGAATGCCGTAATCACGGACACCGAGTACGGAGATGGACGGGAACCGTGGAGACGGCAAAGTATGGCACAGAGACAGCAAATCATGGCACGTAAGTTTGTACCCGATACTGCTCACCCAGGTGTGGTTATTTGGTATGCAATGGTTCAAGATCCGTTGTGTCTTCTTCATCATCATCATTGAAATTCACAAAACTTGATAGGCAAAATTGGACATGGAAAAACGATCCAATAACTAATTATAAAGGACAGAGGGGCGGTGAAAATCCAAGAAGACCCAGACAGACAGTGGTAGAAGACACGTAACCTGGTCTCAGTTCATTTCGTATTATTCTGTATGTAAATCCGTGACTCCTTTTAGTATGAAATGTTAAGTTTGGTATGGTTACATAAGACAATGGTTACTTGGGGTAAAAACTAGAATGCGAATGTCTAGCTACACAAAGGTTGCGAGTTCAAATCTCATCACGGACAACTATAGCATTTTAGCTAATTAGCACCTTTTCAACTACTTGCAACTACTTAGGATGTTAGATAACCTTTCTCCTAACCCTAACCTTAACCCTTTTAGCTAACCCTTCACCTAACCTTAACCCATTTAGCTAACTCTTCCCCCAACACTAACCTATCATAAGTTTTGCAAATTCGTAACATATTGTAGGTTTGTAAATTCGTAACATAAAACACGTATTGCTAATTATTAACATTTAATACAAATTGTAATTCATAACATATCATACAAAATATGTGATGGACATCCACAAATGATTACATTCGATACGAAACATAACATATCATAGTAAATGGAGTGTCTCTGATTTACATACAGAATAATACGAAATGCTGTGAGAAAAGGTTGCGACACTAGACAGCCAAGGAAGACCCTAGGTATCGCCTACTTGTTGTGCCCACTCATCAATTACAGTGCCAGTGCCTTGAGTAAGATCAGCACGTGTCTCAAAGCCATCTGTCAATGCCATCAGGGAGGGAAGGACAGTTATCTGGATGTTACCCAGTAGGGGTTGAGAACTGCAGCTACTGTTTTCATGTAATAAAGCAAAGCAACATGAATTTCCATTCCACTTTGATTGTGCTTTATGTTATAGCGAAGGTCAGGGCATGAAAGTGAACACAGGTCGCTGGTGTAAAAGGCAAACACCCTATGCATTGCGCAAATAGGGTTATCCCACTTAGTGGGAATTGTAAAGTGGCTCATATAGCGAGGAAAGCAAGTCCCTGTGCTTTGACTACTCAGATAATGACCTCACAGTCCTCCATCCCACTTCGGACGCCAATGTAGCGAACTGCGAGGTAACTGGCTTGAAAGGCAAGCACCCTACACATCGCGCCAATAGGGTTAACCCACTCGCTACAATATGAATAGGCTCAGAGAGACCAAAGTGAGATATTCTCCACTCATTTAGAGTTTTATTTGATCTCATTCCAGATGTGCTTGTGTCAAGTTAGAAATGAATTAATCCGCCAGACAGTCGTCGTGACTTATTATGGTGTTGTCTTGTGTTGTCTTATACCAGTTCCTTGACAAAGAAGCCTCCAGATGTGACCAAAAATCGCAAGCAGAAGACAGAGCAGCTTCTGAAAGTAGATGATCATGATTTCACCATGAGGCCGGCATTCGGAGGTAGGGGGGATCACACACACACACACACACACACACACACACACACACACACACACACACACACACACACACACACACACACACTGGCCAAAGAATCCAGATATCCTCCTATTGGATGGTTTTGGATGGTTTTCAGGGGACCCCATTTGTCTGTAAGACGTCATGTGAAACCCACCTTAAACATCTTTCACGAACTGCATGAATTTGCCATTCATGGTATTTACCTACCTTAGTTGAATGCATGGACTGTAAGTCGCTCTGGATAAGAGTGTCTGCTAAAGGTAAAATGGTAATGCTTTAGTGCTAGTTGACTTCACTCAGTCACTGAGTTTAGCTGTAAGCCCATTCACAGTACTGTTACAACTGCAGTCCAACATGACAGGTCAATTAAGCACATTAGGTAAAGTGAGAGAACATGATCTCAACTTTTATCCTCCAATTACACACCTTCTCGTGCTTCTACACCTGCATTGCTTGCTGTTTGGGGTTTTAGGCTGGGTTTCTGTACAGCACTTCGAGATATTAGCTGATGTACAAAGGGCTATATAAAATAAACTTGATTGATTGATTGGTTCTCCTGCTTGTTAGAAAAGCAAAGCACAAAGTGAGGCTCTAACATCCTGTAAACTATAAACACTTTTGGATAAATACAAGTATACAGTACCTGTGTATTGTTTAAACAATTAGATTTGCTGAGTTTTAAGCATTTTATATATTTCAAATGATTAGAACGGACATCCCCATTTAAGTCAATGATGCCATAATGGGTGGACTGATTCTATGCTCATTCTACTCTATTTTAATTCTATGGTTGTAAGCCTCTGTTTCGGTACCTCCAAATAACCAAATGCCTTACACCCAGCTACGGGTTGCATTTTATCCATTGTTTTTGATGGTAGGCCACTCTGGTAGGCCCACAGTATGATGAAACAGCCACAGTAGCCTACTTGGCCACTGTTAAAACTGTAATTTAAAGCAGGTACAGCCTCAGTGTTCACAGTAAACTGGAAGTTGCACAGAATTTTCACAATGTTCAAGTTTGCAGTCAGCTAAGCTGAAATTTGCTCAGTGCCGAAAATAATTAGAGGGAACATTGCCCCTGACCCCAGATCCTCTCAAGCTCTGTCAGGTTGGGTGGAGAGCGTCGCTGTACAGCTATTTTCAGGTCTCTCCAGAGATGTTCAATCGGGTTCAAGTCCGGGCTCTGGCTGGGCCACTCAAGGACATTCAGAGACTTGTCCCGAAGCCACTCCTGTGTTGTCATAGCTGTGTGCTTAGGATTGTTGTCCTGTTGGAAGGTGAACCTACGCCCCAGTCTGAGATCCTGAGCGCACTGGAGCAGGTTTTCATCAAGGATCTCTCTGTACTTTGCTCTGCTCATCTATCCCCCTGACGATTCTCCCAGTCTCTGCCTCTGAAAACCCTCCCCACAGCATGATACTGCCACCACCATGCTTCACTGTAGGGATGGTGCCAGGTTTCCTCCAGTTGTGGCGCTTGGCATTCAGGCCAAAGAGTTCAATCTTGGTTTTATCAGACCAGAGAATCTTGTTTCTCATGGATCGCGAGTCCTTTAGGTGCCTTTTGGCAAACTCCAAGTGGGCTGTCGTGCATTTTATTTAGGAGTCGCTTCCGTTTGGCCACTCTACCATAAAGGCCTGATTGGTGGAGTGCTGCAGGTTGTCTTTCTGGAAGGTTCTCCCAGAACTCTGGAGCTCTGTCAGAGTGACCATCGATTTCTTTGTCACCTCCCTGACCAAGGCCCTTCTCCCCCGATTGCTCAGTTTGACCAGGCGGCCAGCTCTAGAAAAAGTCTTGGTTACAAACTACTTCCATATAAGAATGATGGAGGCCACTGTGTTCTTGGGGACCTTCAATGCTGCACACATTTTTTGGTACCCTTCCCCAGATCTGTGCCTCGACACATCCTACAGACAATTCCTTTGACATCATGGCTTGGTTTTTGCTCTGACATGCACTGTCAACTGTGGGACCTTATATAGACAGGTGTGTGCCTTTCCAATCAATTTAATTTACCACAGGTGGACTCCAATCAAGTTGTAGAAACATCTTAAGGATGATCAATGGGAACAGAATGCACCTGAGCTCAATTTCCAGTCTCATAGCAAAGGCTCTGAATTCATATTCATAAGCTATTTCTGTTTTTGATTTTTTATAAATTTGATTAAAAAAATCAAAAAACCTGTTTTCGCTTTGTCATTATGGGGCTTTGTGTGTAGATTGCTTACGATTTTTTACATATATACATATACATTTTAGAATAAGGCTGTAACATAACAAAATGTGGAAAAATGGAAATGTGTCTGAATACTTTCCGAATGCACTATATACCTTTCTTTATTTGAACACAAAATATTGTTTAAATGCCTGACACAATAAGAGAGAGTGCACTATAAGAAAATAAAGTGCAATTTGACAATAAATTGAATACCTGAATTCCAACCAAAATTCCTGATCTCTTTGTCCGTGCCAGTGAAATGTTTAATGTGCTAGAATTCAGTCAATATCTGATGGATTATACAATTTCAAAAAGTTTGGAGTATCTTCGTCCGTTCAACTGTTGCATTTATTAGAATTGTAAAAAACAAAAAACGTTGCTACTTTAAATGTGTGAAATCTAAGCGGACTTGTATTATTGGATGAGTTCAGATGAGACTTGCTCAGGGCTAGTCTTTGTGTTGATGCACATAAAAGTTTGCTTCGTTTGTTGCAACCGAGAAATCTACCAACTTAAACTTTAGGATTCTTTTCTTCGTGACAAAGACAGCTTTTTTTTAAACAATGTTTGCAGATGCTGCATTTGCAAATGAGAAAAAATAGGGAAGAGAGAGCAAGAGCATGAACAAGTTTTCTTTTCTTTTGATGTTTTCATCTCAACTTGTTTCTTGTTTGGAGCCGATCTGATGAATGTAGGGGGGCTTGTACTGGGGGGGCTTGTACTGCAGGGGAACAAAGGGGAACATTGATCAGCAGGGGGTCGCACACACATACACATGCTACACACACACACACACACACACACACACACACACACACACACACACACACACACACACACACACACACACACACACACTGTTCAGCGGGGCGTCACAGTGTCATGCAGAGCTGGAAATAGCCTGAGTACAATCATCCCCAACATCCCAGCAGAGGGTACATGGATCTAATCACACTACAATGGAAACTGACTAACTCAGGCTCATACAGTTACAGTCTCCTCTCCTCTCCTTGAAGAGAAACACGTATGTGGAGTTACACAGGACTAGTACAGAGGAACTAGTGGTGTGTAACTTTCTGTATGCAAATGGCCCAGTAAAGGAGCTTTCATTGGACAGGCTTGGCTTCTTTTAGTCCCTCCATGCATTTTCAAAGTCTGTTCTTTGTGGGAAGTTTAAAGTGAATGTATGCATGTCGGGACACTGACTTGTAGGCTGCATGCAGTTTGTAGACTTACGTTATGCAATTGCTTTGCCCTCTCCTTACAAATATATATTTTTTTCACTATTAAATTGTTTTCCATCACTTCTAGCAACATCTAGTTTCCCATACAGGAACCGAGCAAGCCCGACCCTGCTTAGCTTCAGAGGCAAACCAGTAGTAGTATGCAGGGTGCTATGTTGCTAGAATGAAAGTGACAAAAATTGCAGCTGGAAAAAAGGCACCAAAAGCAAAAGCCATGGTAACGCAACCGAATATAGGGAAAATTGCGGGAAAAAGGGTTCTGTTTTATTTAATCGTGTTATCGTTTTACGTGCTCAACTGTGTTTTTTTTGTTGTTTTTTTTGCGTTGTTTGTAACTTATTTTTTTACTTATTCTGTACATAATATTGCTGCTACCGTCTCTTATGGCCAAAAATAACTTCTGGACATCAGAACAGTGATTACTCACCACGAACTGGCAGAAGCTTTTTTTTCCTTTAACGAGTCCAACGAGCCTGACGTGAAGGACATACTGCTTTCCCGGGAACAGGCCCAAATCCCCGTAATTTGCGCGAAGAGAAGACGGAGAAAAAGAGGATGGAGGTCAGGCTGCCTTCTGAGAAGTCGTAGGCGATCGAACAAACCCCCACTACCTTCGGTTTTACTAGCTAACATGCAATCATTGAAAAATAAAATTGACGACCTATGAGGAAGATTAAACTACCAACGGGACATTACAACCTGTAATATCTTATGCTTCACAGAGTCGTGGCTGAACAACGACATTATCAACATACAGCTGGCTGGTTATACGCTGTATCGGCAGGATAGAACAGCGGCGTCTGGTAAGACAAGGGGGGGGGGGGGGGGGGGGGCGGACAATGCATATTTGTAAACAACAGCTGGTGCACAATATCTAAGGAAGTATCTCATGATAAGCTGTAGATCACACTATCTACCTAGAGAGTTTTCATCTGTATTTTTCGTAGCTGTCTACATACGACCACAGACCGATGCTGGCACTAAGACTGCACTCAGTGAGCTGTATTCCGCCATAAGCAAACAGGAAAACGCTCATCCAGAGGCGGCGCTCCAGTGGCCGGGGACTATAATGCAGGGAAACTTAAATCCATTTTACCTAATTTCTATTAGCATGTTAAATGTGCAACCAGAGGGAAAAGAACTCTAGACCACCTTTACTCCACACACAGAGACGTGTACAAAGCTCTCCCTCACCCTCCATTTGGCAAATCTGACCATAATTCTATCTTCCTGATTCCTGCTTACAAGCAAAAATTAAAGCAGGAAGCAACAGTGACTCTGTCAATAAAAAAGTGTTCAGATGAAGCAGATACTAAGCTACAGGACTGTTTTTCTAGCACAGACTGGAATATGTTCCGGGATTCTTCCGATGGCATTGAGGAATACACCACATCAGTCACTGGCTTTATCAATAAGTGCATTGACGACGTCGTCCCCACAGTGACTGTACGTACATACCCCAACCAGAAGCCATGGATTACAGGCAACATCTGCACTGAGCTAAAGGCTAGAGCTGCCGCTTTCAAGGAGCGGGACTCTAACCCGGAAACCTATAAGAAATCCCGCTATGCCCTCAGATGAACCATCAAACATGCAAAGCATCAATACAGGACAAAGATCAAATCGTACTACACCGGCTCCGACGCTCGTTGGATGTGCCAGGGCTTTCAAACCATTACAGACGAGAAAGGGAAGCACAGCCGAGAGCTGCCCGGTGACACGAGCCTACCAGACGAGCTAAACTACTTCTATACTCGCTTCGAGGCAAATAACACTGAAACATGCATGAGAGCACCAGCTGTTCCGGACAACTGTGTGATCACATTCTCTGCTACTGATGTGAGTAAGACCTTTAAACAGGTCAACATTCACAAGACAGATTACCAGGACGTGTTCTACGAGCATGCACTGACTAACTGGCAAGTGTCTTCACTGACTTTTTCAACCTCTTACCTGTCCGAGTCTGTAATACCAACATGTTTTAAGCAGACCACCATAGTCCCTGTGCCCAAGAACACTAAGGTAACCTCCCTAAATGACTACCGACCCGTAGAACTCACGTCTGTAGCCATGAAGTGCTTTGAAAGGTTGGTCATGGCTCACATCAACACCATTATCCCAGAAACCCTAGACCCACTCCAATTTGCATACCGCCCTAATAGATCCACAAATGATGCAATCTCTATTGCACTCCACACTGCCCTTTCCCACCTGGACAAAAGGAACACCTATGTGAGAATGCTGTTCATTGACTACAGCTCAGCATTCAACACCATAGTGCCCTCAAATCTCATCACTAATCTAAGGACCCTGAGACTAAACACCTCTCTCTGCAACTGGATCCTGGACTTCCTGATGGGCCGCCCCCAGGTGGTAAGGATAGGTAACAACACATCCACCACGCTGATCCTCAACACAGAGGCCCCTTAGGGGTGTGTGCTCAGTCCCCCCCTGTACTCCCTGTTCACTCATGACTGCACGACCAGGCACGACTACAATACCATCATGATGACACTACAGTGGTAGGCCTGATCACCGACAACAACGAGACAGCCTATAGGGAGGAGGTCGGAGACCTGGCCGTGTGGTGCCAGGACAACAGCCTCTCCCTCAACGTGATCATGACAAAGGAGATGATTGTGGACTACAGCAAAAGGAGGACCGACCACACCCCCATTCTCATCGACGGGGCTGTAGCAGAGCAGGTTGAGAGCTTCAAGTTCCTTGGTGTCCACATCATCAGAGAAAGGCCCTAAAAATTGTCAAAGACTCCAGCCGCACTAGTCATGGACTGTTCTCTCTGCTATCGCACAGCAAGCGGTACCGGAGTGCCAAGTTTAGGTCCAAGAGGCTTCTAAACAGCTTCTACCCCCAAGCCATAAGACTCCTGAACGTCTAATCACATGGCTACCCAGACTATTTGCATTGCCCCCCCCCCTTTTATTTAGCTGCTACTCTCTGTTATTATCTATGCATAGTCACTTTAATAACTCTACCTACATGTACATATTACCTCATTTACCGTGACCAACCTGGTCCCCCGCACATTGACTCTGTACCTGTACCCCCTGTATATAGTCTCGCTATTGTTATTTTACTGCTACTATTTAATTACCTGTTCCTTTTAATTCTTATTCTTATTAGTATTTTTTAAACTGCATTGTTGGTTAGGGGCTTGTAAGTAAGCATTTCACTGTAAAGTCTACACCTGTTGTGTTCGATGAATGTGACTAATACAATTTGATTTGCTGCTACTGTGTACAGACACATTACTCCTCTATGGCTGGAATATGGTTCTGCTATGACATTCATCTGCCAACTCTGAAATGTTTTGAACAGCAGTGGTCGCTAACATAATGCTGAACCACACAAGTCGCGTGCTATCCTGCATATCTATCCTACCCTTGCCTTTCTAAGGTCTTTGAAAGCCAAGTCAACAAACAGATTACCGACCATTTCGAATCCCACCATACCTTCTCCGCTATGCAATCTGGTTTCAGAGCTGGTCATGGGTGCACCTCAGCCACGTTCTTAACCGCCATCGATAAGAAACAATACTGTGCATCCGTATTCATTGACCTGGCCAAGGCTTTCGACTCTGTCAATCACCACATCCTCATCGGCAGACTCGATAGCCTTGGTTTCTCAAATGATTGCCTCGCCTGGTTCACCAACTACTTGTCTGATAGAGATCAGTGTGTCAAATCGGAGGGCCTGTTGTCCGGGCCGCTGGCAGTCTCTATGGGGGTGCCACAGGGTTCAATTCTTGGACCGACAATCTTCTCTGTATACATCAATGATGTCGCTCTTGCTGCTGGTGAGTCTCTGATCCACCTCTACGCAGACGACACCATTCTGTATACTTCTGGCCCTTCTTTGGACACTGTGTTAACAACCCTCCAGACGAGCTTCAATGCCATACAACTCTCCTTCCGTGGCCTCCAATTGCTCTTAAATACAAGTAAAACTAAATGCATGCTCTTCAACCGATTGCTGCCTGCACCTGCCCGCCCGTCCAACATCACTACTCTGGACGGTTCTGACTTAGAATATGTGGACAACTACAAATACCTAGGTGTCTGGTTAGACTGTAAACTCTCCTTCCAGTCTCATCAAACATCTCCAATCCAAAGTTAAATCTAGAATTGGCTTCCTATTTCGCAACAAAGCATCCTTCACTCATGCTGCCAAATATACCCTTGTAAAACTGACCATCCTACCGATCCTCGACCATGGCGATGTCATTTACAAAATAGCCTCCAATACCCTAGTCAATAAATTGGATGCAGTCTATCACAGTGCCATCCGTTTTGTCACCAAAGCCCCATATATTACCCACCACTGTGACCTGTACGCTCTCGTTGGCTGGCCCTCGCTTCATACTCGTCGCCAAACCCACTGGCTCCAGGTCATCTACAAGACCCTGCTAGATAAAGTCCCCCCTTATCTCAGCTCGCTGGTCACCATAGCAGCACCCACATGTAGCACGCGCTCCAGCAGGTATATCTCTCTAGTCACCCCCAAAACCAATTCTTCCTTTGGCCGCCTCTCCTTCCAGTTCTCTGCTGCCTATGACTGGAATGAACTACAAAAATCTCTGAAACTGGAAACACTTATCTCCCTCACTAGCTTTAAGCACCAGCTGTCAGAGCAGCTCACAGATTACTGCACCTGTACATAGCCCATCTATAATTTAGCCCAAACAACTACCTCTCCCCCTACTGTATTTATTTATTTATTTTGCTCCTTTGCACCCCATTATTTCTATCTCTACTTTGCACATTCTTCCACTGCAAATCTACCATTCCAGTGTTTTACTTGCTGTATTGTATTTACTTCGCCACCATTGCCTTTTTTTGCCTTTACCTCCCTTATCTCACCTCATTTGCTCACATTGTAAATATACTTATTTTTCTATTGTATTATTGACTGTATGTTTGTTTTACTCCATGTGTAACTCTGTGTTGTTGTATGTCAAACTGATTTGCTTTATCTTGGCCAGGTCGCAGTTGTAAATGAGAACTTGTTCTCAACTTGCCTACCTGGTTAAATAAAGGTGAAATAAAAATATGTCGGCCCTGTCCTATGTGTGTGTGTGTGTGTGTGTGTATTTTTGTGGGCGTATTTGTGTGTGTCCTGTCCCATGTGTATAGTGTGTCCACTCCTTTGGGAGGAACGCTATAGTAATCGCCACCCCCACTGGGATGTTTTTGATTTTAAAAAGTATTTGTCGCCAAGGCTAAGCAATACTCACTGACGGCTGCCTTAACCCGTAGCCATCTGCTGTAGCCTTAACCCTAGTCTAGCCATCACATCTAGATTTGTATTAGCTGCTGTAGCTAGCTGCTAGCCTTAGCTTACCCTAGCCAGTGATGCCTAGCCGGCGATGCTAACGATCATGGCCATATTAAACTGGCAGGGGATCCTCCTGCTGACAGTGTGGATTAGCACATAATGCACTAGGGACTTCTGCTGACAGCTGTTTACCATCCATAACACTGTCTCAACAGACAGACCAGATGTGCTGCCAGGCTGGCTCAGTTGGGCACTAAAGGACACAGACAGTACTGAGTAGTACTAAATACTTACAGTACTGAGTAGTACTAAGAGCATTACTGTAACGTACATTATACTAGCAGTGACATCGTCTTGCTGAACAACAGTTTTGGGGTGATTAGTAGATTTTGTCTGAATCCCAAGTGTCACCTTGTTTCCTACATGATTTATTTACTTATAGGGGACAATGCACATTAATCAACATCAATATTACAATAATGCAACATCCATGTAAATGTACCGAGGTTAGCCAAAAGCTCATTTGTACCTTTAGTCCCCAGGCAGGTAAGGGACTTTACACAGCCACTATACAAATACTCACACAAACAATACAAAATACAAATTCATTACATCTAATAATATTTAATTCTGTTGGGTTCTGAGAATAGGAAATATACTTATTCATGTCACTGAGGGAGAGAGGGTAATGTATAACATTTACGTTATGTCACTATGTTATTGTTAGCCATCAGGGATCCTCTGGGAGGAGAAGAGACACAGTCTGGTACCAGTCACCATGACAGCCATGAGTTGGGGAGGAATGAGCACTTTGGGGCAGAGGTCAGGTCAGATGAAGTGAGGAAGAACATATATCACTGAAGGTTCTGTCTAGCAACAGAGATGCATTGGATGTTCAGATGTGTAGGAGGAGACTCAGCATAGGAGAAAGGGTTAAACACTAGTGCTCGTGTGAATATGTTTGATCCTTTGGGAAGAATAGACTTGGTTTAAGCTTTCACAGTGTACGTCGAGTTCTAACTCTGATAATTAGAACCTAACAATTCTAACAACAACAACACTATCATCAACTGTTGTCCTACATATGAGGAACCACAGATAACTCATGTGTACAGGTTTGGATAGATTTGAGCCATGTTCTCAAATCAAATTTAAAAGTATAATGATCAGTGCAGCTTCTCAGGTCCATGGGCGCTGCATTCCAGTATATTGTAGTTCTAACAGAGAAGGCAGATTGACCGATTTTACTGTGTCGATAAGGGACAACAATCCCCTCTAGTCTATCCCCTCCCCTCAACAAGCCCTTGTTATTCTGGAGGTGCTTTCCTTGAGCATGATATGCCGGCGTAGGGGTGGAGGGGTAAGACCATGCAGGATCTTAAAGACAAGGCTTGCATCTACATAATTCTAACAGCTATCCAGACTAAATCAATTATGTTTGTAAATTATATGACAATGGTGGTAGCTGTTTGGTTTGTTATCAAAAATCTTTAAGTGTTTGTTTGTAGAGTGATTCAATTGGTTTCAGAATAGTAGCTCCTGCTTGTGACCAGCATGTCAGGCACTATCTCAGATGTCAGAAGATCATAGCATGCCTATATAGTTTGACGGCCTCCAGAGTAAGGAAAGGTCTTATAAACCTAAAGTTGGATAATCCAAACTTGACCGTGTTAACCACCTTTGTTCACATGTTTCTTAAATGTCAAGTTGGAGTGCAAAATGACGCCAAGATACCTGAAGTTAGACACATTAACAAGAACAGCTCATTGGGAATAATCAATGGATTTCTTAGAGAAGTACTTACAAACAGTCTTATTTAAATGCAGGCAAGAATTAGTCATCCATTTAGAAACATGTACCATAGCTTCAGTTAACTTGTTAACAACTAGTTGTCTATTTTTTGAGTGTATATACAGAACTGTATCGTCTGCATACATTTGCATGTTAACTTGTGGGCAAGCAAGTGGGAGATCATTTATATAGATGTAAACAGGGGGCCTAATATTGACCCTTGTGGGACCCCAATGTTATAGTAAAGAGAATCCGACTGAGTGTCCCCCAAACGAACCCTTTGACTTCTGTTTGTCAGATAGGAATACATTCAACTAAAAACTTCAGTGGACACATTAAGGGAGGATAGTTTGGATAGGAGGACCTCATGATTCACAGTATCAAAGGCCCTTTTAAGATACAAAAGACTTCACCACCTATGTCCAGTTTAGATGTAGTGCATTTCAGAAAATAGCAATTGGCTGTTTCGGTAGAATGGTTAGTTCTGAATCCAAATTGCATTTGATGTATGGAGTTGCCCTGAGGGAGGTGATCAGTCACATCATATGCAAACATAATGCACTACTTGGGAATAGGGTACCATTTGGGACGTTTGCTCCACAAAGCACTAAAAGAGGGCAACATGAAGTCGTTTGACAAAAGTGCATGGAGTTTGCATAAAGACATCACTCCGGGATGTCTTTAAAAACCTTTGATATTTTTATGTGGATTTGGAATATTATTTATAATATTATATCAATATTATTCATTAGTTCATACTATTAAATAATTCAATACAAATTGACTCCAGACA